>NC_087519.1:15307499-15611006 GCF_963921805.1 Phalacrocorax carbo
ATAACAAGAAGACAGAAATGCCATTCTATGGGGGCATTGGAGTTAGAAGCAATAACACTGCTTAACAACAAGTAACTCTGTGTCAGTTATCTTAATACCAGAGTGCTCTGGCAAGGCCATTTGACCAAAGGAAGTAAGCTCCAGGAGAACTGCACAGCGTATGGTGGGGGTCCGTGCAGCCTTCCCAGAAGCATGGGAAACACACACACATTAAGAGACACTGTTGGCAATACTTAACTCAGGAGTGTCACACATTATTCTTAAAGTGTCCTCGTTGACTTATTATTTTCTCAGGTGTATACCGTTAAAGAGAGTTATAAAGAAAAATCCTTAAATAATTTTTTTATGCTCCTTGTTGAATACACACTGTGGCTATCTAATGCTAGAGACATACTAACTTGCTCCCCTTGGAATGCCAGACTGTATCTATTGCAGTCTGATGCTTTGGCTGGTGACCAGGACACTTCTGCCAGCTGCATCCACTGTTTATATCTTAGCTTTTCACCTTTTAATTTCACTTATTCCCCTGCATCAATAACCTCAAGCAATGTTTTTCCATGATACCCAGTGCTAAAGTAATCTTGGGATTTCTTGCAACTTTCTACCTGAGATAAGTATGTCCCCCAAACCCCCACCTTTGGTGCTCTTAAACAGCAACATAAGGTGAAGAACACTGCCGGCAGAAATGTTAACAGCCCAGATACCTGCTTCTGCTAGCTGCAGGCAAGAGGAAAAGAGCTCACAAACAATGTGTGCCTGCTAAGCCAGAATTATTGTGCAAAGTTTTTTTATTGCCATTGCTGAAAGATGAAAATTTCTGGACAGTCTCTGTCAGAAAATATTAACAGCTAAAGAGCAACACCAAGAAATCTGTCAAAATAGCTGACTTAAACCATTTTTGCAGAGCAAATCCCCCTCTTCACTGCTCCCTGTGTTGGTACTGAGTGCAAAGAAGCTTTCACATTTTTGACACAGTAAAACACAAGGAACATTACTCAACATTTCTTTATGGGCTCCCATACAGAAAAGAGTACAGCTGTTATCTTTCATTGGATTTCTAGTATCCACCTGCTTTAGTTAGAGATTTGGGGGAGGGGAGGTCACCAAAAAGGAGCATCTGAGAGAATTAATTACCTGCCAGTAACCTCAACTGTTCTAGGTGTGCTGCTCATGTGATTTCACGTCCTGTTCTCCCTGCTGACTCCACAAGCTGAAGACAGTACCATCAGACCCATTCCCATTAATCAGCGCTTAAGACTTTTTGCATATTTTAAGACAGTCTCACTCAAGGACTTTGTTGCCAGAAGCTATTTTCTTCTGCAGCCTTACACAGGTGTCAAGTTTCTTTCAACTGAAATACTATTAAAAGGTATAGTCTGCTCAGTCATCAGTTTGTTTCTGTCTCTGACATTGCATTCTGCTATGCAAACCAGAATAAAAGACAATACTTCCACGGCACTGACCAGCAGTACTGACAGAGTGATGGATAACTAAAAGAACATTGGTGTAGTCTTGTTAATTTGACTTATAAACATAATTGCAACTAATCAATTACATAGTCAATTAAATACCTCCACAACCAGGCTCAGTGAAAGCCCCTTTATTATCTTTGGCATCTGCAGCAAACAGCTCCTCATTCCCATCAGTGTAACATTGCATCCTTTTGGCTTTCATAAAACAAAAGTTATCATGTCAGCATCTCTGTGAATCTGTGGACAACAAAGTGAGCTAGCTTGCAGCACCAGGAGTTAAGAGCAAATCTTCCTAAGGGCAGTGTAAACAGAGCTCACATCAGCCATGCAGCCAGCATGCATCAGGGTGTCTCCCTTGATTACAGCCGGTTTATTTCAGAAAATTGTCAATGGAGATAACTCTACCTTACTTGTCAAAAGAAAGGGTATCTAAAAAAAATAACCCAATACTCTCACCAAAGTATGAAACTAAAATAAACGTACCTGTTTCAGCATTATTCAGAACGCAAAAAGTATCAAAGGTTCATTAAATTAAAATCTAATCTGATTTCATTCTTTCATCCAGAATACCATGGTTTGGCTATATTAGACATCATAATTCAATACATTAATTATTAATTTAATAAATTCAGACTAACAGTCTCAGAATGGATAAAGGTCAGTAATTTAGCAACTAAATCTGAGAGAAAATTAAGGAACGCAATAAAATGTTATAGTTCAGACAAAAAGTATTATACTCTTGCACTGAAGTGAACTACAGTCCCAGGGATGCACCAGACACTCTGCATTCTGAAAATGTCATTGTATAACAATGCAGTTCGCTCACCTGACGGGCAAAAATCCATCAGAAGGAACCTTTGGGGAAAATTCAGTCATGATGAATATATGCAATCGTTAATTACATATTTTTTCTGTTGCATATTTCTAGACCTGTAGAGCATGGCCATTGTTTTTGAATAGTCTACAGTATGCCACAGCATATGAAAGTATTATAAGTTGAAGTAATTGTCCATGGAAAATAGGGCTGTTTCTATTACTTTCACTTTCTTTTTGAATATTTATAACTATGCCACTAGTGCACTGTAGTGTGAATGAATGATCTGTATTTCATATTGATCCTAGAGAATGCAGTAAAGGCTTTCTTTCATCTATAATTAAAAATTAAAACCTTTAGGGGAGCTATTCATCTGACATTCAGTTTCCTTCCCGTTGCCCTCTGCCAGTAATTAAGTTCTGCTAGAACTTTCCATTTTTGTAAGGACTCGGTTTATTATAATTTTCATTAAATTTGTTGCCGCAAAACACCAGAGGCTCATGTGACAACAACAACTTCAATTTTAAAAAATCCTGCGCAGTAATACTGGTAATGTATTTAAAGTGTTTGTTATTACCAAGCTGTATTCTATGAAAATCTGTAGTGCACAGGCTATCTGTATACTGTTACACTATGACTATTACCAGTAAAAGCTACAAATTGCAGAAAGAAGAATGTAGATTTCAGCATTCTGAACCCCATTTTGTTACTTTAAAACTGCCTGGTTTTACCTAGTAAATTCAATGCAACTGACTGATAATAAGAAAGGATTGATACCACAAAACAGGACCTAGTTTTCACTTTGCAGTCAGAGACATATGCTGATCAAGTCTCAATACGTTTTGTGCAAGAGTATTCCTTCTGTGCTGCCCCAATGAGTCTAATGCTGGTCTCTGTATTAACCACAACACTTTCCACCCAAAGAGCTCAAAGCACTTCACTAGGGCTAAGTGTAATCATCCCCATTTTCCAGGTGGGCAAGGCACTCCATAATTAGCCCAAGACCCAATTCTAAATAAACAAAATTGTCTTTAGATTTTCACCAACCCTCTTCACATTAGACTACCTAATATGCAGAAACACCACAAGCAAGATGCCTCAGTAACATCAAACAAGCAGGGTGTCAACCCCCCTTGCTGTCTAAAAGATATTTGACTTTCATCTCTGCTTGTCAAATCAGAAATCATTAGTTTACAACAGAGAAATCTGGCACTTGGCACTTTCCTTATTGGAATGAGAGCTCAGGAGGAAAACATAAGAACAGCTCTGCAGAAGCGCACCCCTATGATTAGGATACTGGCATGCAGTGCTTGACGCTGCAGGTTTTGCTAGAAGGACAAACTACAAAGCACCTACCAGCCTTCCCCAAATCTGCCATTAATTGTAACCATAGGACTTAAAAAATTAAAGATAGGATCTGAATAACCTCCTGCTATGTTACACAGTTTCTCCAAAAGGTTCTCTATTACTAGCCCTCAAAATGCTATAGGAGAGACAAAAATTATTTTCATTAAACAGCCAGGGAAACACAAAGGATCACAGCTGAAGCAAACAAATCTCTGTGCTGCTGCATTTCAGTGAGCTTTTAGAATTTCAGCCCACACATTTTTTTTTTGTGTGTGTGTGTGTCAGTTCAGATAAAGATGCATTAAAGAGTTTAGATTTTAGCCAGATTTAGAGTGTCAAACCCTGGAGCTAAAACGTTCGATGCCATCAACATTCTTCCCATTTTTATAACATTTATTTGAATGCAAAGCAAAGCAAAAGACTCTAACACACATTCAAGCAAAATAAAGTAGGTATTTAGAAAAAGTCATTGGCATGCCTTTTCATGCCATACTAAGAGGCTAAATATATGTCCATGGGTAACATAATTAGTCAAAACAGTTCTGATATGAAGGAGATAAATTTCTCTTTGGTCTTAACCAGAAGGACATGGAAGTTAATGTGTATTATCCAGGAGGGAAGGTTGTAGGTTTAAAATATGGGTGCATGGAGTTAAAATTAAAGTATTTGGTGAATCTGATGCGAGCATTATCCCCAACAGTTACTTTGCTTATCAGTTCCAATTTAAAAACACACAGCTGTGAAGATAAATATTTTGAAAGACATTTGAAATTCTTATGAAATGGAATGAGAACATGAAAACAAAAGAGCCAGGTAATCTCAGCACAAACCAAAATCCCATGACATTGACAATGCCATTGATCAGTCACAGCTTGAAAAAAATAATATATTTTCTGCAAAGACGGTGCTTTTCTGTTTCAATACATACCCTTGCATATTTATGAAGCCCAAGAAGGAAGTGAGGAATCTCCTTTGTAGGAGGGAAACATTAAAACTGGATGCTAAGTCTGCTTATTTTACCTGGGATAGGAGGATTACAGGGAAACATTCCTCTAATCTGACAGTCTGTGTTCACTGAGTATCCCAGTTCTAGTGTTTAGTCATATTTAACTTTCAAAACAGAAAATTACATATGCCAAAGCTCTGTTGCTATGGTTTTTCCCCTCTGTGATCTCTTGCATTGTGCTACTTCTTTTTCTGAACTGAAGCAATAAGACCTCTTAGAACCTCCCACCATTATATGCCAGAACAAAATTAGAAAGGTGTTAGATATTTTGGCTATTTGGAGCTTTTTACCAGAGGCTGCTTTTCTTCTTTATAATTCCTTTTTCAGAAGTGAATTTCTAAATTGCTGGACATATTGGGATATATATTCTTCTCCTCTGACTGCCATATATTACAAGACCTGAACTGGCCAGTACCTCAGGGCAGAACTGCTTCACCACTTCAAAGCCAGAAGGCACCAAAGGCTTCCAATCTGCAAAGTCAGGTTTCACTAAAATGAAACACATGAAAAACTAGACCAAGGTAATCTCTTAAAGCAAGACAACATAGACCTGCTGGGATGGACAGATTAAAATTAAATGACCTGAGAACAAACCTCTTTTTCCCTTCCTACTCTGTCCTTGCACAGTGCTGCTTTCCACTGCTCTTTGCTTTCTAATACAGCAATTTTCAGTGCTTCCTGATTTACAACTAGCTCCTCAGGCCCATAAACAACCCTTGTGCAGGTGTTATGTCTCTCAGACTGGCTTTGGACTGCTCTCCTGCTGCAGTTTTCCAATGGGCTGTGCCTCTCTCCAGGGCTGCTTGCCTGCCTGCCCTGCATAGTCTCCTCTCCCCACCGCCCTACTCACCCTTCAGCATGGGGCCACAACAGGGTGGACAGGTTGCCTTCCCAGTACCACCCAGCTGAAGCTGCCTGAGCAGAACAAGGTTCCACACCATAAATGCCGTTCTGACATCCCTCACACCTACAAAAAGATTATTTCTGGCTCTATAGACCTCTGTGAAGCAGCATATTCCCAAATCATCCAGTGAAGGAGCCCTCTCTCCATGCTAAGATGCCAGTAGGAATGCTGAACTTACTCTCTGCACCTCTCACAGCTGTAGCCCAGGGAAGAGATCAGACTTGCATGGCCACATGAAAACATGCCACAGTGAAATAGAAAGAATGCAACACCCATTTCTGTACAGGCCACATGTTCACAGAGGAATTAGCACAAGCCATATAAAAGGCATTATCGCATGGAAAACAGTACAGTCCCCAGTCTCGGTTACAACAAACGTCATTCTACTATGCCTACTTACATTACATTTACTCATGACAAATGCATGCTTCCATAAGCAAAAATATTTTCATAACACTGTAGCTAATGCTGCTTTGTTTCACTGTGCCTGACCAAGCAGTTCTCAGGCAGCAATTACACTGCAGCAGTAGAGGAGAGTGTGTGTATTGACCTTGTGAATGGGAGAAAAATAAATCTCTGTGATTTTATTTTTTTCTGGAAAACTTCTACATTCTGTTGCTTCAATGTCTCTTTGCATCACCCAATGATCATTGATCCCAAAGGTATATAAAGTTTGGCAACTTTATTTTCTGTTGCTTCCTTTTTTACTATTAGCTGTTAGTGTAAAGATATTGTATTTTTTCTTTGTTCTGTCAGAAGAAAATCAATCTTTGAAGAAGAACAAGCAGAGAATTGTCTGCTGACAATCACTGTTCATTTGCCTTTTTCCTGTTATTTGGAAGGCAGCAAATGTCTCATTCTGCTGTAACACTACTTGTATTAACACCCAATACTCTCCAAGTTTTTCCGTTTTACTACTTAAGGTAGAAGATTTCCTTTTCTGTTAGTTCAGGCTCTGCAGTGGTTGCACCATATGTGAAAGCAAATATTACAGATTTTCTGTCCAGTGATTAATACATGACTAAGTCATAAATCAAACCACAGATGGACTGGAGCAGAAAATCTTTAATAGATAAAAGTCTTTTAAAAATATCAACTTCAGAGTTGCACAGCATGTCCAAACTCAGCCATTTGCATATCCCCCAGAACGGAATCTCACCCAGGAACCTGCTGTGAATATGTGGCACAGGTGATCTGTGCATGGGCAGTAAATCCAATGTTTCTGATACATACTGCATTTGCTAACTGGGCCCATATGGATGAGCAGCCCACTTTGGCTATTGCAGTGTTTGGAGCACAAATAGTTGAGAAATGAGCAAAGGACACTCTCATAATATCCTAGCCTTCTCCTGCTTTGTCCAAGCAAGGTTTTCAAGTCTTACTTTTCTACCTGTTGGTTTGCTATTGCCAGTTAGGAAGCACTGTCCATTAAGTTAGAAAACATAGAAGAATATTTTCATCTAGTTAGTAGCCCAAATTCCAATTAGAAAACTTGGAAAATTGTCTGAGGTAAACCATGACACAAAAAAATAATTTGCACTGGAAAATTTGCAGAAACCAATATACTGTCTGTAAGTTTCCTCATATTAAGGAAGGAGAGGCAAACTCAACAAAAAAGTATGTGAGGAGTAGTTATATTCAACCATCATGGTATATATTGTACTTTTTTCCCCTTGGGTCAAACAGTAAAATTGATTTTAAAATTCTGTTCATCTGCCTATATTAAAAGTGATCATCAAAAAAACTTGACCTCCCTCAGATACAATCCCCCTTGACAGTCCCTCTGAAGAGCAGAAGAGAAGGTATTATAACTGGCATGTCAACAATACAGTAAATGGCTTTTCATACTTCAGAGGTGACAAGGATGTAATTGAAATTCCATACTTAAAAGGAAAAGCAAAGGAAGCAAGGCAGCTGCTATAACTAGGTCTGCTAAAAATAGATAAATAGAAGCAACTTTTCTGAGGAACAGGATTAAAGTCCCCACAGGCCAAGAGATGGCTTCATTAATGGTGGCAACAATGTCACGGAGAGTAACAGTAAATACCATTCATAGTGGGTACTTGCAAAACAAAAATAAGATGGGGCATTTTTAGGGACATTTCAATGTACACACTGCATAAATCTCACAGGGTACTGTTAAATTGCAGTAAAAACATTTTTAATTCATTAAAATCTGTTCACTTAATTCAGGCATTGTCAGTCTGAAATCAGAAAATATGAGCTCAACAAAATGGACCAATAGACTAGACTCTAGTCTAGTCTAGCTAAGAACTGAGTGAGAGTAATTCTAGATTTCATAGGCAGGAAATACTGTGACTACCCTGGTTTCCTGGCATAGACTCCCAGGGTCTCAGTGGAGGGTACCAGGTTCCCTTTGCTGACAAGTCCATGTCAGAGACCACTGTGCTGCCTCACTGAAGCAACCTGCCTTGGCTCTGCAACCCTACTCCAAGGAGCATGGAAAGTGAGGTGACAAATCCAGCCTGGCAGGGAAGGTGGTCTTCGGTTAAAAGAAGTACTGTTCCTCAACAGACATAGACAAAAATTTTATACCAGAAAAATGCCAATCCAGCAAAATTCTGCAAGGTCAAGTCAGTTTAGTCAACTCTAATGACTGAAGCTTTCTGGCTTCCAGCCCACTCGCCTGCCTCCTTGCCATCCCGTCTGTCTTCATAGCATTTCCCAGTTTCCTGCAATAAAACTGGCAGTCTAGAAGTGCCATCCTGAGCTGAGGTTCCCAGGGTGTCATCCCTGCAAGGCTGCGTGGAGGGCGGGCATCAGGGGTCTCCATCTATTATTATTGTTCTTGTTGTATTATTTTAATAGAAACATACATTTGGAAGAGACAATCAAGAGCTTGCTGAGTATCCAGATGTCTTCAGTAATGCTTCTATCTCCCATTACATTAAAGCCCAGAGCGCTTATATGCAGTGAAGGGAAGGGCTTCTCTTAAGGATGTCATTCATTTCCTCATTAGACACATGTTTAGGATTAGATGATGTGTTTACAGCCTAAGTAGCTACTGTCAGGACTTCATTAACAACTGTGAAAAGCAAACAGAGAAAATTAGAAGTGTTGATGTTTTGTATAGTGATTTCTAAACACTTTCTTTCATGGAAGAGACTCTTCCAGTAAGATGAGAGAGAGAAACACAACTAAGAGAAGAGAAAGGGAGAAGACATTATTTAATTCAGAGAAATACATTAGAGTTTTCCCCCCTAAATGAACATGTTTTATTATTGTCACAAGGCTTAGGGCATGGTTTACTGCACATACAATGTATATGTTAACTTCAGTCTATTTTAAGTAAGATTTTGACTAGCTATAGGAAATCAAGGATTTCACTGTGCCTCCTATAAAAGCAGGGAATCGGGATGTAATGCAACCAGAAGAGAGTATTCAGGGTGGCTGCAGCACCTTATAAAACTCCTAAATCGTTTTCAGGGTGATTCTCTGATTAAAAGAAGAGTATTTTAAATGTGTACAAAAAAGATTTCTAAATGAATTTACTATTAGAATAGGTGCTGGCTTGACAGTGAGCCCCTGCTTTGCTCATTTTTTGTTGTTACTCAGTTCATCCCAAGCACAGATATTTGGTTTCACCCAGTTCTTTGCGCTCAATATATGCCTTTATGCACTCATGAGATACACTGACAGCTGATATTCTGGCTTCCTGTATATCCTGCAAAAAAAAAATCAAAACTGAAGAATATTTTAATACCTACCTGCAAAATGTAAGCCCTAATAATATTCAGTTCCTGTTAAATTCCATCAGAAAAAACCTTTGGGAAGATATCATTTTTTTTTGTTACAGAGAAATATATTTTAGAAGGAAGCTCTATAGGTCTAAGTTCACTTTCTTGCTTAAAGAAGGACTAACATTGACATTTTTGGGTTTTTCCTGAGATACTAACTTCTATTACTTCACATTGGCACATATAACAAGGATAGAGTCCCTAAAATTGTCAGACTTTAGGGGGGTTGGGGGGTGTCAAACAAAACATATTTAAAGATCAGCTATTCCAGCATGAACAACCATACTTTCATGCAGATTAAATTATCCCAGTTTGTATAACTTGCCCTTTGAATACTAAGTTTGTTCCCCACCCACACAGCTCTGAGTAGTTGCTCTCCCAAGAAGGATTTTTCCAGAAAAGGAGGGTCTTGCATTGGTATTCCTCCTGAAAATAACTCACACAATTTTATTAACTCTTCTTCCTCCAGTAGGTAGGTAATTAGGGAGACTAAAGCATGCTTTTATACCAATCCTAATTAGATAACTACATTAACTGAACGACTTAACTCTCTCATTTATTTCTGAAGCTGCTAATGTTTATAGCGCTTCAGTGATTGCACAAAATGAATAAAGAGGACCTAAGGATATTCTAGTGCAACTATTTATTTGCCTTCCTATAAACTTTCCATGACTTTGGGGTATTGATTTATGTTGAAAGGGCTATTTTCATTGTAAGAACTGCAAACCCTTTGAGAGTAGCCAGGTGGTTTGTTCTATGAATGAGATGCTGACAACACCATCAGCACAAAGATTTTTCTAGGAGCGAGAGCAGAACCCAGACAATTTAATCAAGAATAGTGCTATTATAATAGTGCAAGACAAACATTAATTTTAGTGATTTATAGAGCACCTATGCTGTCATCTTACCTCTTATGAAAGAGCCATCATTTACCCAATAGCAGTTTCATGAAAATAACTCCTAGTTTAATTGCAAATACATGTTCAACATTCTCTGAACCCAGGCACTTGAAGCTTTATGGCATAAATTTTCACTTAGCTGGTTTTTCATCTGATGATGAGAAATCAGTTTACAAAGCTTAGTATTTTCCCAATGCTTCTAGAAGTTGATTATTATCTCAGAAACATGCACTATGCATTTATCAAAAACATCAGAAGTAGCAACAGAAAAGACTGAGGTCTAACACAGATCACTTGATCAAACACCAGTTTATTTGCAAGCACTCTTGCTTCAGCATAAAAGAAAGCTTTTCTCCTATTTTATTATTAGGCTTCTGCTTTTTCATAGCTATTAAATTATAACAAATAAGGAAAATAAAATTTACTGCATTTTTCTGTACTTTATATCTGAATCTGAATTTAAGTTCTTCATCTTCATGTTATCCAGATTGCAGAGCTTTATTTTTCATCTTCTCTCAGATAAGAAACAACCAAGAATTTATGGTAAAATGAAACAGCTAAATATAAAATATTCTGTGCAAATATTTAATTCAATCCCTAGCAGAAATGGAGGAAAACTCCATAAACATTCCAACACATTTTAAACTTTGTTCAGTCACAGTTCTTTGCAGTTACTTAATTTCAGAAGTACAACAAAGAACCTTCTGTGGAAGTTTAATAGCTAGTGTATGCTGCACAGACAGGAACTATTAGATTTTGTTCATCAGTAGATATGTATATACATACATAAAACTGAAAAAAAAGACTCAAAACAGTAAGTTCCACAAGAGACAAAGGCATGCAGTCCTCTCTGGATTTTACCATCTGAATTTCATCTGTACCCTCTTAAAAAGTAAAAGGGTTTTTTCCCCCTAACTGGAAATGCAGAAGACCATAACAGGCTTTTTAGACAAATGTGTGTCTCCTCGCCACAGTAAACTTTAAAAAGAAAAAAAAAAAAAACACACACACAAAAAAACCCCAACATTGTATTCATGTGGTCTCGCTGAGATGCACGGTCCCTGGGAAGGTGCAGAACCCAGTGGAAAAAGCAGACGGGACCTGGGGAAAAGCAGAGTGATGCATGGGGCAGGGGAATGGGTCAGAGAGCCAAGTAGAAATATAGAAAGAAACAGGGAAGAAAGAGCTACTAAGGGCAGAACTTCCTAGGGACTAACAGGAACTGAGCAGAGTTTGCTGGCACCAAAATTTGTTGAGTAAGACAATACAAAGCTTTACCACATAGATACCTGCAAGGACAGTGGGCTGGAGAACCATGTATAAGCTCTAACTCCTGCTCTACCTTCTCTGGGATTTTTTGGATGTTTTTCTTTTAAACATTAAAGCTTTGAATTTAATTCTAATAGAAAGCAAGGAAAATTACTGAAGCATAACTCAGTACTGCAGTAGGTCACAGAAAAGTATTGGATTTGTTTGTTAGCCTGGGCCAGAGCCACTCTGCTAATTGTTACTTGCTGTGAGCACCCACCCTTTCTCCTATTACTGCTGTTTGGGCATAGACAACCAGGGCTGTGTGAATTGCAATCAGAGCAGCTGTTCTGAGCATTCGGAAAGTGACACTAAATTATTGACCAGGGATCTGTCACAAACACTGACTTTTCCCTGAATGAGTTTTTATAGCAGCTTACAATTGTCAGTGCCGAATATTTATGTTTAGACAAGAATAACGTCAGATATTTAATATTTTTTAAAATTATGGCTTTCTGGAACCTTTCATTCAAAATCACCCCCCTGCCAAAGCTGAGTTTTGTCTTCCTTAAAGCGCAAATTATACCACTGTATGCAGCATTAATACAGCTTGCATTATTTATAACTGTCACTAGCCACATTTTAGCCCTACTAGAGAGTGTCATAAGATTGAAAAATACTGTAGAGCATTGTTTCAGAATTTAAAGTTTTTGGGGTGGGGGAAAAAAAGCTCTCTCTTGTCTGTCATTCAGTTAATTCAAAACAAAAACACATATATAATCTTTGATTCCATTTACTTTTACCTTCTGCTTCACCAGAAAAGTAATTCTAAATTCCTAACTGGTTCTACTTGTTTGGGTTATGGAGTCCCACAAGCTTGCTTAAAGTCGGATTATTTGTAACTGAAGTAATTTGGCAAAATTGCAACCTGATAGGTGCAATTTGTATTGTGACTGACCATCAGGAACTCCCTGGAGTGCAAACTAAGTAAAGAACATTTGTGATAAAATACGTTTTCTGGAGAAGAAAATTTATTTTCATTGCAGCTCAGAACATTACGGAATAAAGGACACCTCACTAAAAAACCCTCTCTTTTCGAGAGAAAATATAGACCTTCCTTGCCTTTGTAGCATAAAGTTTCCTATCTTTTGCAAAGCAGGGAAGGATGGAGAAGGAGAGATATAGAAAGGTTTAAGACTTCAGCATTTAACAAAATGTGAACAAACACGTCACAACATGTTGAAATTATGGAAAGACCAAAGGAAAAATATTATGAACTGCTTTGAGTGTCTCTGTCCCCTCTCTTTAGTTAGACTACTGGACTGCCATAGCCATTTATATAGAAGCAGACTATAATACACTGTTACTAACATAAACTAAGTGCAAAATTCTTCAGCACTGAGGATGTTTATCCAACCAGACTGATCTCACTCTCATGCATATAATGCCCAGCTGGAGAAAAAACACCTAAGAAAAATGAAGTATTAGTCAATACTTAGTTCCAATGCTCCATCAGAAAAGACTGATTCACTGATTGCCTGCCTTCTAGGCAGTATAAAATATATCTGTCCTCAGCTATTCAGAAACTCATGATGGTGTTATAATTACTGCACCACTGGCCAAATCCTCATTTTTACGGGCCAAATGAATTCCCGTACCAGTTTGGGCTCTCTTCTGCCATGACTCATTACTTCAATCCATTACAGTAAGAGTGAAGACTGTTTAGAGGTTACCAAAGGTTATAAGTAGGAATATGGCACAAAATTGCAAGAAAACTTCAGCCAAGCTGAACATTGTCCCTAAAACTTGTTACACATAGACCAGCTGTAGTTTACTGGGAAGTGAACAAAAAGGAAAAAAAACCAAACAAACAAAAACCCCAATTTATTTATGTGTTTGGCATGATGACTTTCTATGCTTATATTATGTTTCATATGAAATTTTTCTCAAATGCACACTCTGAACAAGGTGAAGAAGAGTTTCCCAAGCACTGGGTTAGAGAGAAATGCCAGACTATAGAGAACTTGTGGGCATCTACTGAGAAATTATAGATTATATGGTGTTAGCTTCTCTATTCTGATTATAAACTGAACTAAAAAGCAGATATTGAGTAAAGTATTTAATGACTTTTCTATGCAGTACACCTCGGAAAATATCAGGAACTTCTACGAATGTGCAGCACAGTCTCTGAACTTGCTTTTAATATCATAATAGAAACACTGAAAAAAAATCTCAGAAGGTTTTTAGGCAGATCTTACTGTCCATAAAATTCTGGGGTTCAATATTTACCATAGTCATTCCCCATGATATTTTCTTTTTTAAATAAAACAGTGATACAAGCTTCATTCTCCTCAGATCATACCTACACTGTTTCAGAAAAGCTTTCCTCCTGAACCTGAAGCTCTATTGTATTCTTCAATATTTCCTGGAGGTGGAAAGATTACTGGAGATGCATATGAATGCTGTCAGTCTTGAATAATTTTGGGTTTAGTGTGGAAACCCAGGTGATGAATACATAGACCTCAGAAACACAGTGAATTTTTTAAAATGCAGCCACAGAAAGGAAGGAAAGAAGGAAGGTAAGCAAACAGCCTAACATTTCCTGTGGTTTTTGAGAGTTTTTATATGAGTGAGTAGAAGTCTTTTTCTACATCTTACCAAGTCACGCTCAGTCTACACTGAAAAGATTTCTTCTTAATAATATGAGCTAGCCTGCACCACATAGGAGTCAAAAAAGCTTCAGTTAATTTTCATTTGTTTAATGCACAACAGAAGCCCAAAAGCAAACTGCAGCCCTAAATGCATTCCTTTATATTATAGTATAGAGCAAATTACTAATTAGCTAGCTATTAAGATAGGTGTTATGAACAAAGTGCCAGCCATTTTGTCTTATCCAAAAAGCTGGCATCTCCCTAGCATAGGATTTGGGACAGCAGGTATCAGTAAAGCCTGTTCTCAGTAGATCATTTCTTACTGTTGTTTCCATTCTCAGATACCTCTTTGTAAGGCTACTCTTGATGCAGCTCCCAAGATCACCATTGTAAATTCTTTCTTCAACATGAATTTCAATGTAAGATAAAATTATTTTCTCTCCAATGAAGAGACTTATAAGCATCATGAAATGTAATAATGTTCATGATAAACAACACACAGATTCTGTTTACCCTGATAGAAAATGTTTTGCCCAAGGAACAGTGAAAGCTAAGTGTTACATATGCCACCATGGATTAACTTACTTTAGACAACTGAATCTGTCAAAGACTCTGACACTGTCCAGTTGATTGGACTTACAATTCAATATCCTTCAGAATAAAGGACATTGAACACTACAGAACACTGAAGGAAACTTCAGTATAACAACATTAAGACTGGCACAAGAAGAAATTTGGACCTTGTGTTGAGAGAAGATGGAAAATTATATGCAAAAGTAGCTGCTGCTTTTAATCTCCTAAGGATTTCTAAAAAAAAGTAAACAAACCACCACAGCTATAAGACTCCACGACAGACGTTTTTCTTTTCTACATTTTATGGATATAAAATCTCAAGGATGTCATACACAGAAAAAAGAATGTAGAAACTTCTCCACAGTAAAACATGTTTTATAAATACAGGAGTAACAATCTGTGCTCAGCATCTGGAAATAGAAGTCTGAGAAGAGTTCAAGTTGGCCAGACCTTTCTGCTGGATCTGGTTATACCTTCAACAAAAATCAAAAAAGAAAAGCAAAAACCCAGAAGACCCTTATACTAACAAATGGAACTCAGCTCTGAAGAGAAGACAGAGGCAAGATTTGCAGACAAGTGGTCTTTGTTTTCAGGCTTGTCACTTCACTAGTTTCTGAGCTGCAGCAAACTCTGCCCAGTTCCCTTTGGTCCCCAGGCAGTTCTGTCTGTCCTTGTGCTCCCTGCTCCTCCTTGCAATTTCTTTGCCCAAGGTGCAGACACCCAGCTCCTCACCACTCTTCACCTGCTCTGCAGTCTCTAAAGCCGCCCTTTCCCCAAGAGAAGAATCAACAAGCCTCCACAGCCTTAAAGCTTATCTTACATCAACTTCAAAAGAAATAAATAAAGGTGAGAAAAAAACAGATCAAAGATACATGCCATTACAACAGAACCGTTTAAATAGCCATTCTCCGGTACTCTTTGTCAACAAATGCAAATGACTAAGCCACTTAAAACTAGAGTATTTTCTTCCTTTAACCGCCATTTACAACACATTGGTAATGTTCAAGTATCACTCCTTGAGTGTTTCATTTGTATATATATAGTCCAAGATAGTTACGTATCATATATCAGACTGTGTCTCAGTTTAGTCTCTAGACTGTAAATGGCTTAAAATAGTTTTACTATTGGAGATGATTTGCAATCTTCAAACTGAGGCACTTTCCTCAAAAAATGGGGAGTAACTGAAATGTCAATTTTTGCAGTTATAGGGAAATTTGTTCAAGTAGCTTGATTTCAAGACACATAACTAGAACAAAAATCGTTAATAAATTCCTTGTTTTACAACAGTGACTAAAACTTCCGGAAAATTAGGTTGTTCTTGGTTCTATTTGCCTAGTTGAACATGAAGTTCCAGTTCCGCCTAGCTTTGTCTTAATGGTTATACCAGCACCAGCCATGCCAGCATTAGCCTACACACAGTGTTTTATAAAGAACATTCCAAATCACATAATCCATGGAAGGACTGGAAGGGAAGCTGTCATCATATCAACTTGAAACTATTCAGTAAAATAAATTGTGAATATTTTTGTTGAATCAGTCTTAACTGAACTATATGGAAATACTGGATAAATATAGTTTCTTTCTGTGCTCTCCAGACACAATTGTCAGTCAAAGTATTTGGAGTGACAGAACAAGCAAACACACTAGGAGAGAGTCAAAAGTGTGCCTTTAAAGATAAAAATCTCTCATTTGTAATTGCGGCCTCAGACAAGACTAAATGAGCCAAACCAAACTGAGATAAAATAACATTTAAAGCAACATTCTAACAAACTCAATGTTTTTTTCTGTTCCTGGAAGAAAATATAATCCCTGGTCACACACTTAGCTCATTTAGGGTGTCCCGGTTTCAGCTGGGATAGAGCAGCTGTGTGGTGCTTGGTTGCTGACTGGGGCTAAACCACCACAAAGGGCAACCTGCAGAAGATGCAAACGGAACACAGAAAACTAGTCTTAAAGAAGTTGTTTGCTCTGCATTTCTTTATATGCCAGTTAGCAGAAAAGTAGTTGACAGACTACTGCATACACCTCTAATTATGCAGTAGATAGTGCTATGCTATCGATATTCCCAGCAGGTTTCTATACAGTTTGCCATTTCAAAGAGTCACATTATATTGTCACTATGTGAAATCTACTATATTAAAAGCCTTTTCAGTGAAATAATAATTGTTGTGTGCTAAGACAGTGTCCCATATGAATCAGCACAGAGATAAACATGTTCACATTCCTCTAATCTGCTTTAAAATACCATGTAGTTAGCTGCATAAATCAGTACACCCAGACAATAACTGTTTTTTATTTTAACATATACATAATGATGGATGCACAGGAGCTCTGTTCCTACTTATTAGGAGCACTGTTTGCAGTACTACAGTTATGAATCTGTCAGCTAGCTCAGTAGAGAAACCTATCTACGGAGGTTTATAACTACATGACAGAAATTGTCTTCAGGCTGCATGCAACATGGCATAAAAGCATAAAAAATTTCAGATTAGGTTTTTAGAGGCTAAAAAAAAAAGGAAGGAGAAGTAATATTGCTTCATAATCCCCATACCAGATGTCAAACAGAAACAGCATAGGAACAGCTCTGAGTGTTCTGACTTTACAGACTCAGACAAGATCAAAAATCCAGAGTATTTGTGACCATTACAGATTCTGTGGTATGTTTTGTTATGGTTAAGAGGTGGTCATGACTGTGACATGCCTTAGATCTGACCAAAAAGATTATATCCTGCTCATACAACCTTTCTGGACAGTTTCATTTGGCCAGAGTGCTCATCCTTGCTGTAATCTAATCTATAGTATTGTGGACTTTATTAATAAGTCACTGTGGTGCACCCTGGAGACAGCTGCTCATTAGCAAGGTAAATTATTTTATATGTCATTATTTTTAGAAAGACCTAAGGCAAATGGATCTGTCCTTTCCTGTCTGTACATTCAGATAAGAACACTGCACACACAGACTGCCCATACCTCACGGCTGAGGTATTCACTCAGCCATTCACCTGGAGTATGACTTTGGGGACAAGGTGGGCAGGCAGAGACTTGAGGGCTCCTGTAAACCTTAGCACCACTGCTGCTAGATCTCAGGCACTGGCATAGGCTACCTATATCCCTGTTTCTCTGCTGTAGGAAAGCTTAATTAGCAAGTTTGCAAGAGCAGTTTTAGAAGAAATGCAAGTACTTTCTTTTCAAGTGAATCTGATGCTCTTAAAACTTGCCCTTGATACTTGTTGTATCTCCACTTTAACCACAATGTGTATCCAGAACTCCCAGTTCAAGGGAAAGAATGTTCAAAAATAGGAGCACACCTGAACCTTGACTTGAGAGGGCAGTACAGACTGTCCAATTAATTTAACCTTTAATATCTGTACTGTCTTTGCCAGCCAGAACAGCAAACCACAGCAACTATCTGATAGATTTACTTTTTTTTTTTTCCAACTCCCAACTTACCCTCGTATCAGGGTGACATGCTCTGCAGACTTAGTACAAGGTAAAGCCAAATACACATTATTGTCATTCAGCTCTTAGAGAATAATTACTTTCAGGCAATAGTCCACAGGGGCTTTCAAGAAAGGGCTATTGAAAGCTCTGAGTCGTCTTCCAATTGATCTGAATAAATCTAGCTTCTCCAAGTGCTTTAGTATTGCCTTGCCTTCTACAGGATGTGAATTAAATGTGCTCTTTTGCAGGGAAAATATAAAGCTGTGCAGAGTCCTTAGTCACCATTCTGCAGAGCTGCTAATACCTTTCCCTCTCACAGTACCTAGCAGGAACTTGGAGACATGAGGCAGGCATCAAGGAAACAGGTTCCACAGGCAGGAACAAATACAGGATCTTTTGCATTTTTCTTTGCTGTCATACCTACTACTTCTATAATGCCAAAATGACATTTGTGTACTGCCAGTACTTTTAGCCTTTTCTGTGACTTTACAGCTTACCCTGCTCTAACTTAATTCTACACATCAAGGCAAACAAATAGACACCATCATTTTGCATCACAGGCAAAAATCAGTTTTTCAGTTTTTCAATTTTTATTTTTGTGACAATTACCCCTGTTCTGAGAGGTCTAGCTATGCAGCACTAAGGAAATCACTAAAGTCCCAATACAGGTCCCCATGGGCATGGAAGCAGAGAACCAAACTACAGACTTGGTATCAAGTCTCCTTGTTGCTCAGTAAAGGCTTTCACATACAGGCGGCTCCCACATCTCTGCAATACAATGATCAACATGTTTTCTAAATCAATTTTTGGGTGCCAACCTGCAGGTCCAGTCAGAAAAACAAACTTCCCTTCACCAGGAAGTGCAAGCCCAATGAACCTTAGAAAACTTGAACAGGAACTCTCCTCTGCCAAATTCCCTTGACAGTTGAATAATTCTAATTTATCAGGGAAGAAGAATCTGTTCACTTGCCTTGAGTCCCACTGACAGAAATGCATTAGGACAGTAGCATTTTTTAAAACGCTGAGTTGCAGGAAAGTCTGATCACATGGCAAGTATCAGCTTTTCTCCTGCACGCTAGGAAGCATTGCCAGATTTGGGCTAAGAATCAAAGGATGAATGTTTGGCCACAAGCCTGAAAGGTAAAAATCATTTGTAACCCCTTTTCTCTGTAGGACACCACCTTTGCCTGATTTTACAGGTAGAAAAAACTGCTAAACTGCAGTGGAAATACTAAGTGGCCTGATATAGAGCCTCTGGATTACCTATCTTGCATTATCACACAATATCCTCCAATTACAGAACTAGAAGATAGATGGTTCAAAATATGAAAACCTAGAAGACCCAAGATAAAAGTCAAGGCAGATTATAATCTGTACTTTTTTTTATCTGAGCATTTCACAAGCTGTGGAAGTCTTTGTCGTTGTTCACTGTTCTCTGTAAAGCGTCGTTTTGTAATCAGGGCAAATCTTGAGGTCTGTTTTGTAGTTCAGCTCTCAAAACAAAAAAGAGATAATTTTAAAGCAACAAGCCCTTTTGTTAATGGTCCATGTGAAGGGTCTAAAACCAGTCTGAGCATGCAATAATACCTAAAAAGACATGACTGTATTTCAGACACATATCTAAATAATTATCTGCAGAAGAAAAGCAAAGCAGACTTTTGTAATGCTGGGGCACCAGCTGGCTCGCAGAGAAACCCTTAATCTAAACAATGATGTCAAGAACACCCAAAGAGATACGCAGTAACTGTGGTCTGCATTTTAAAAATCACTGAAATTTAAATCCACTTTGCAAGCACACAGAGTTGACACATCTTGACAGACCAATACACCATTTTAATCACTTTTCTATAATCATCAAAAATGCTTTGTCTGTATAAATGGAGCTGAGCAATTTTTAATCTGCAGAATACCACAGTCAGCAGAGATTTCCATTAATGAATCGTTTTCTACAGAAAAGCTGTATTGTACTATCCCCCTGATGGGGAGGGAGAGCTCATATCTGAAATCTGAGCCCTACTTTAGATGGGTGGAAGTGAATTTTGCACACTTTGCATTAGTGTTTTTCAGGTCTCCTGTTCTGACACATGGCAGATTTACCCTATTAAATTACAACATTAATTTCCCAATAACTTGCACAGCTGAAATGTTCAGCCAATCATTGGAGAAGAAAGGAAGGTGAGGGCAAGAATTACGTTGAAAACCTGGCATGATATTTCTGGTTTATACCCTTCCATCTCAAAGATGTAAGAAACAGAGATTGTCATCCTTATATCCAATCTGTAACTCCACTTATCACTTATCTGTAACTTATATGAAAAAAAATATTTTCTGACTGTAATTTTACCAAAATAGGGAAACCTAGAAAATGCTACATCCTCTTTGAGTCTGAAGTCTTTCAAATTCATCTAAGACAATACAGTACCCTCTGCAGGTTTTCCTCTTATATTACAACTCCAGGAAGTAGATGTCTTGGAGTATCTCCATAATGGAAATATAAACTGAATTTTTATTGTAAAATTCTGTCTGCTAATCTTTGAAGTAACACTAAGCATTGTAAGATGAAAGGAAGACAAACTAAACAGAAATAGTCTCTTTTAAAAATAATAATAATGCTGTTAATTTATTTAAAAAACTTGGAATTATAACAGATGATAGTATGCGGTTTTAAATTATTTGCTGCCTAGGTGATAGAACTGAATGAAAGCATAGTAAACATGTAACTGCTACACAAGCATGTATTTGCAAGAAAAGTCTGCTAATAATTTTTACAGAAATTCTACTTGGTTTAATTGTTATTACTTCTAGCAGGAGCAAGTATTATTGCAAACTCGATTAGCACTTAGAAAGTCAGAAAGGAGATTAAATCCCATCATTCCAGTTTGTACAAAGCTTTTCCTTCCCTAGCACCTGGATGCATACAAGATAAACACTTAAAGCCATAACCACTTTGGCCATAACACTTAAGCACACAGCCACAAACTCAGAGGTGGTAACGCATGAAGCAGTTCAGATATAGCATGACAAAACTTGTTCCTTGGCCTAGTTTTTTCAAATAATAGAGAAGAAACAGATATGATTTATTTTTCATTAGCTGCATTACCAAAAACAAAAAAAGTATTCATGAGAGTTTAGCATCCTTTTAAGGGATTTACAAAAGTACATCAAATTCTACTCAGTGCAAAGGTAAAACTTACTGAACTTCAGTACTTATATTGAATTGAGCCATGTTGCAGCAATATATCACAGTAAATTTTGTCAGCAAACAGACTGATGACAATGACAGGAGTTTCTTTCTTTCTGAATGTGTAAAACCCAGAAAGAAAAACAGAGGGTTTTATCTGAAGAAGCAAGGAACAAAATTAAGTTGTCATTTTCCTTCCTTTGTATACAGTCTATTCAGTGGCATGAAAACCCCTTTTAATTATATCACTGAGCAAGAGGAAATGTCATCGCAATAAAAGTTAGTTTCAAAACTGCAAAAAGTATTTTTTGTTGAGATAGCTATGCCCTGCATCAGAAGCATGGCAAATAGGTATATGGATTTTAGAAACATGTGTGAGTGCACGTGTAATAAACATGATGGTCAGTTTGCTTTGTGTAGCAATTCTTTTTAAGCTACTGAAGAGGAACATTCTAGATATATACCCAAACTATTTCACTAGAATTTCACAACTTAGGAAGAGCACAGCAGACATCTGCTAGCTCATCAGATGTAACCACAGACAAAACAAAGGCACCCTGGCAAGCCACAGAGCAAAATGGAGTTAACTCAAGTGGCAGTGCTCCAAAAGCAAACCTGGTGAACCTGTTTATAACCTCCCAAGAATACCAGCAGACTCTGGCTTTGCAGACAAGATTAAAGGAAATACTGTCCTTATTAATCTGTAGCCTTTCCGCAGTCTCAACACTAATAGAAGCAACATTCCACTAATATTTTAGCCATCTAGATCTTTTCCGAATACGCAATAGCATTTTCTCCTAAGAGAAAACAACTAATTCTTCTACCTTTTCACAAAAGGCTTAATGCCTCCAGCAACGCTCTCTAGCAATCCATGGTTTCTCTCCCTTGCTTTTGCTAACGTGATGGGAAGAACAAGCAAGAAATCTTTAAGACAAGAAACTGGATATATGTTGTTATCCCAGCAGATCTCATCACCAGCTGGGTGCTGCAAACTGCTCTGAGCATAAAAGTCTAAAATATGTCAATGCCCCAAGACTCCAAGATACACCAGAAGGTTATCATTGATCACTAGTAGGGAAGCTGCAATCTATTTATTGTCTTTTGAGAGGACGGACAACCATGCAAGAGTGGGTTATGAGAACTGTAACACTTTTCTGACAGCTGTTCTCATACAGCCAGTGTCGGCACAAGAAGGATGAGTCATGTCTGTGACTCCCACCTCCCCTAAGACTAAATCAGAGGGGAATAGCACTCTGCTGCACAAAGTCAGGGAAAAAAATTTTTTTGGGGGAAAAAGCAGAATCGGCCTCATTGTCCCACTAGATAATATGTCAGGAAGCGAGGCATGAGAAGCAAATTGCTAGCTCATGTGAGAGGATACACTGGTTATGTGGTGTGTCCCCTTGAGAAGGGGCTGCAGCACAGACTGGCTCCTTGACTGCAGCTCTAAGAGGATTCAGCTCCAACAGCAAAATAAACACAGGTTACACAGAGCGACTTGTCTGCAATGCTGCTGATGAGAAGCAGACTTACACACTGCATTACAGTAGAAGAGTGAGTGATGCTTCACCCAAAACCTACTGGTATAAAATGGCGTGTTTTGATTTCAGATATTCATTAAGCAGGAGGTTATCCATTACATAAATTAAACACTGACACAGCTCAGTCTTCCCTCTGTGTTGTCATTGATGCTTCCTGGCAATGGGAGCCTTCACCAGGTTATTTCAGGGTAGTAGCTATCTTCTGTGATTACAGTTTACTGCAGGGGTGATATGCTCCAGGGTTTCTTGCCCTGTGACAAGGAATAAGATTCAAAAATTAAACAGCAGCTCTGATGCTCAGGTTGATGTTTATAGGGAAGGCAGATTTTCCTACTTTACTTCAAAGCAGGCTTTCATTATTTTGTTAGCACAGCATGTATTGAGCCATGTGGCCTCAGGTCTCTGGTTTTCACTTCATAATTTAATGTTAAAGAAAACCCAATATCTTACCCTCTAGCTTTCAAAATCTGGACACAGCAATCCAGATATATCTCAGGGAATTGTATGATTATGTTCCCACAAGTGTGTGCCTATAATTAGTAGCACAGCCCATAATTTACCAAGTGAACCACTCAAAGCTGATTTCTCCCTCGTAGCCGACTAACATTCCCAGCCAAGTCCCTGGTCACAGGAGAAATTCCAAAGTGGGTGATCAGGCAGCAGTCAAAAAATTACAATTAGTTGGCTTCCAAGTAGAGAAGCTCATCAGGAATTAGCCATGCATTAGAAAAAAGACCCAAATCTATTTGGAAATTAAATGCATACTTTCATTCCTGGTAATCAGTGAAATACCCAGCATTCTGGCAGAACTGCAGGTTTGGATTTTTTTTTAGATGCATCTTTGATGATCTCTGCATTGTTACTTGAGCACAGAGATGCACAGCCTCAACACAGCTGCTGCAGATACAACAGAGATGTTAATGTTTTCAATGGCCTACATTCTGTACATTAACCCTGGATGAAGCCAGGTGAGCACCTTGGTCTGTTTGTCACAGCACTGACTTTGAGGGCCTCTCTCAGTATTGCCCTCCTCCTTTTTCCTCCTCACAATAGAAAAGACCTGAACGCTTTCTCAAAACAAGCAGGACCTGACAGAGGGACACAACAGCCAGCATTCACATACCAGTGTCATGCATTTAACAGAAACTTCTATCATAGTAAGCCCAGTTTTCACTGAGGCATCCTGACATACAGAAAAACCCACTTTTGTCTTCTTGAGAGCAAGATGAGTATTACCATTCCCATTCTACCAACAGGGAAAGAGAAAATTATTTTCCACCAGCACTATGCACCCAGCACAGAGCTGCATGCCAAGAAGGGTTCTCAAGACTGCTCTACAGTTGCTGAAATCCTCATGGGCACGGTGACAGATGTTCTGTCCGTAATTCAGTCTGGGCATCACATACACCACCACAACTCTGTTCAAAGCCTCCCTAGGACTCTATTTGTTTCTTTTGTTTGTTTTGTTTTTAAGTTTTCTCCCTTCTACTTACCTTCCCCCCAGCCCCCGTAACTCTTAGCCAAATTCACACCGAATTTAAGCACACAGGTTACATGGTTTTCCTCCAGAATTTACAACGAAGAAAATGCTCATTAGAAAAGCCATATAGCCTGTTGACATGACTTCTGCAGCACCCACCAGCATTAAGTATATGATAAGCCATGTTGAGAATGTGATCATAAATTTAATACCAGCTTTCGAAGGTAATATAATTAGCTGATCCTTTGTTGTGTGTAGATATACCCCATTAAAATTTTTTTAAGTTGTTTTTTTTTTTAATCAAAATAAAGTACACATTACAAAAGGTTTCAGTTACAGTTGCTTGTATTCTCCTTACGGGCTTCATAACTCAATTACATAGCAGCCAGTTGCTCAAAGTGTTTCGTTTAGGACACTGTTCTTTGGCTTTACAGGGACACAGACAGAATACAGCTGTGCATCATGCAAAATTTGTTGTTACCATGTGCTAAATAACAGGTTCAATTAACATGTTATATAGGACTTGAGAAGCCAACCACTTATTCTTGATGCTAATGATACCCATATATCTAACTCATATCCAAGGTTCTTTTACTCCAGTGTTGCTGTAACTCAGCAACTGAAAGATTGAAAGGAAAAAATGTTTCTCCTTGTTTTCACCTTTGAGTTTTGTGCAATCAGAAGTTTTTTCTATAAAGCTCATTTTATCCTTTACGTGACATATTTACTTATTTTCAGAGATCCTTTCCCCCATCACAACAAACAGCTGCTTAAGTAAAAAGAATATTATCATATGAAACAGTCACAAAAACAGAAAATATGGAAAGTACATAGAAATAAAAGCCAGCACTACACAGAATTTTGTAAGTGATTTAAAACTATGCATTTCCTGCTCCATTAGCTGTTCTCTGAACTCACATGAGGTCTCAGTGAGGTCATCAGGACTCCACTAGAGTTCAGATGTTTGCCCAAATGGCCCCCAAAAGAAAGAAGCCACTAGGTTTTAAACCTTACCTAATCATAACAGCAAGGCTGTTTCAATGGATAGTCTGCAGCCTTCACAGCTACAAGCATATTTTTACTTGGGCAAAAAGCTAATTTCAAACATTATTTTTTTTTTATACATGGTACTGAGATACAGAAAATGTAACTGACATAATTACAAATCAGAGTTTATCCAAGATATTATTCTTGTCTAAGCAATACTCATGACAATCCCACCTGCTTAAATGCTTGCTTTCCTCTGTCATCCCAGCCCTCTCCAAATTATGCACCTAAATTCACCAGCATAGTGTACACTAAAAAGACAAGAGAGGAATTTTGTAGTAAGCCAGTTAATAAGTGAAATTGGTATCATGCTGGAAAGGAGCAAATATGGAAAGATTGACTGAATAGAGTGAGGGGGATTCCTAGAATAGGAAGGGAAGAGGTATTAAAAGGTATTAAAAGGAGATTAAATCAAGGAAAGCAAAGGAAAGTATTGTATTGGGGGAAAGAGGAGTATGAAGACTTTGATCTGGAGATTGTAGAAATGTAGGTAGGGAGAGGGAGAAACTTCTTGCAATATGCTTGAGTCCAGTGAGCTTTCATGAGCAGCCTCTCCAAGGAGTACAGTAGGGACAGATAAACTACACCATGGTTATTAAAATCCAGCCAACTAATGATCGCAAAGCAATTATGGAATATTAGTTAAGCTCAAATTTACAGGAATAATGATCCTAAAATCTAAACTACTCTAAGGCAGAGCTGGATCTTACTTCTGCAGTCCCCCAAGTGAAGGAAAATCCAGGCTGAAGTCTGGAACTTTTGAAAATTTTTTTGTCAATATGGAGATGTGCTGCCTCACATGTGCCTGCTGAATCTGGATGTGGATATGGACAAGCTGATCTCTATGGAAAAGCTGATCTCTGAAATTACACTTTTGGTAAGTTGAATCATAGTTTTTCCTCTGTGTCAGAATGCAACAGGCAGCCAGAGAGCAGCTGGCATGCAAATACAAAAAGCAAATCACAGTAACCCAGAAAAGTGAGACGAAATGAAAGACAGTTTTCTTGTGTCTACAGCTTTAATGAGACAGAAAATAGATAACTCACTCCCAGAATCCTGTCCTGCCATTCTGGGCTGTCATATACCACAATTATTCATAACACTTCTGTGCCTCAGGGACCCAAGAGCTCAACGTCTCTTAGTTCTCTGTACTTGAAATACAGGAATTCACAAATGCCAGCATAAAACAACTGCTAGTTTCCAGCCAAAACAGTGAACTCTTCTTCAGACTCTACGTTTACGCTTTCCTTTGGGTACACTGAACACCACATTTTGAAGCCTGACTTTCCAGTTGGATGCTGATGGCATCCACTGACAGGAAAGCACGTCCAAGTGCCCTCTTGAGAAGCACAAACTTTGTAGTTATTGATGAAAACCTATTTTGCCCTGGCACAAAGTAGTATTTTGCATATACTGTTCACTAGTAACCATCTCTGAGCCTAAATATGACTGATTATTCAGGTTAACGGCTTGTCCACAAAATAAGTCACACTATTCTAAAGTAAGTGTAATTATTTTTTAACCAAGTTAATTATTTCAGTATAGAAGGTTAAAAGACTTGAACTTAATTCAGATGCAATTTGATTTTAGAAGTCAGTTAGGAATATGCTGATACTAAACTGAAAATGAGAGTATCAAACAAAGGAGTTCCAACCAAATTAAATAAATCAAAGCAAGTTTATATATAGGTAAGCCTGTAAAGGCCATACTGAGGGTAATGATTTACTCCAATTATTTCAGTAAATGTAGCAATTTCACACTAACTATAGTTTTAGAGATGCTTTAGAGAATCATGAATGGTTTATATTCAAGTGTTATTTATCGTACCTGAGGCCTGAGTGTCAGCAGTGACTCATGAGAGGCTTATTTAAATATCTATTTTCAGAAACTCACAATATTTTTTTACATACAAAGCTTCATTTAATCTAAAAAATCAGATGTCTTTCTGCAGTTTTAATTACAAATTAAACCCAAGTTGTAAGAAAAGGCAAATCTACTTTTAAGGCTAAGATCGCTAGCACACAGAAGAGCCACTAGCCTGTCTTCCCCAGGCAGCTGAACACAATTTATACTTTGCTTGTGAAAAGTTGTTTCATAAACCCTCCGTTTTTGGTCTAATGTGCACCAATTAACATAGTCTTCTGACTTAATGAGAACAGCATTTAGAATTTCAAGAAATCAGTCTTCAGGGTGTTTTCATGGACAAAACTCTGCTTCAACATCAAATTAAAAAGCAACAAAACCAGAGCTCAGACAGTGTGGAGCTCTTTGAATGAGAAGACAGCCACAAAATCCAGATTTGAATACTTCTCAGATGAAAATACCTAGGTCTACATCAAGATTTTCCATCTAAATAAAAACATTTAATTTTTCCATATGATTTTAAATGCCACAGCTAATCTTCAAGGATTTTCAACAGATTAAAAAGTAGGTATCTCACCGGTCAGTGAAAAAGGGGTAATAATAATTGCACATTTCTCTCCCCCCCCAAAAAAAATCAGGCAAATAATTCCCTCTGCAGATTTCTGGTGTACTAACTAGCAACAAGGGATAGACGTGTATTAATTGCTAATCCATACAACAATAATAACTTCAAAGTTTACATTTCACAAAATCAGAGATCTTAAATCTTGAAGAGCCTAAGACTTGCATCATAATGTTGTCTCGTTTGGTGACAACAGTAAGAATCTGATGGGACTCTTGCATGTTTTATTCAGTCAAAAGTGGCTTGAGTTCCTGTGTTATTCCTGTCACTTTAGCAGTTCCGTATGTAGTCATTTTCACAAGATACTAAAATATATCAGAAATTAAAGGAAGCTTGAATTTCTGAATAGCAGGTTAAAGGTAGGTAGCTTGATCTCTGGTATCCATTGACCATTTATAAACATCGACAAGAATTTTGTGGGAGGAAAATAAATTTGATTTGAGACGAAACAGTGAGAAAATTAAAATTCACAAGTTTGATAGAGACTTCCTCAAATGACTAAAACCAGGAGTGACACAAGTGAGAAGAGTCAGGTGTTAGTAGCCTCACATGCTCGATTCTATTGTTTAGTCATGAGAAAACAAGAGACTTTCCCACCGACAACTTATAGAGTATCTTTTTCTACCACTAACTCCAAGAATGTCACCAGTAGGCTGGTGACAGCAAAACATCTTCTCTCCTTGCGTGAGCAATTTTAGCTGCTGTGGCAACAGCATTTTAATGTTGCCACTGAGAATGGTCATAACAGTGACACATCCCCAGGGATCATAGGAGTACAGGTGCCCCTTGGTTAGAAAAGGCTTTAGCCCATCATGGTTTGCAGAGTTTGCAGAGAAACACCATCTGAATATTAACTTTTTCTCAGCCGTCCGTGTTATGTCATTTTTAAGCTGTTCAGCCAGATCACCTGCATTTTCCAATGCATTCTGCACAATCATCAGATAATTCAAATTAACCGTCACAAATTCAGAACAGAAAATTGGAAGTGTTTCTATATTCTGTAATGATTCTAATTTTGAACTTCATCTTTAGGAAGGTGTTTAATTATTCTCCCTGGATTTTTTTCTATATTCACTACAACACAAAGGAAGAGCATTACACTAACAGTAACAATTGTCATTTCATGGTTATTTGTTGCTTCTTTCTCTCTCAAATATTATACTTATCCAGTCTGAGCTCACAAAATGACCCTTAATACTTCACAAATGAAGTGCACAGGACTAAGGCGCTTCCTGGTATCAACTCCAAAAACTTGCTACCATGCCACTTCAGATAATCATTTCTTGAACTAAAAACAGTTGCTCTTGAACTCCCCTTTTGCTTCTGCTATAGATACATTGTCCAAGAGTTTTATTTTTCTGACAGTTAGGAACTTCACTTCCAATCCAAATTTATTGACTCACAGTTTACACCTATTACTTGTGCCAAAGTTTATCTTACAAAACTCTTTCCCTGGAGTTTTGTTCTTTAGGCATATTTATACAGTAACACATCCATTCTCCGGCTTTGCTTTACTGAGCCAACCAAAGCTTCCTTACAATATATATTCTGTGTTTCCTGATGAGCTTCACAATACCTTCCACACCGGCTCCAACCTGCACCAAAAGGGCTATATTTACTTGCACTGTTAAGGGCTTACCCGGGACTTGAGCAATGGCCCTCAGTCACTTGCCCTCACCCCAGGTGCGAGGAGAAGTAGCAGCAGCAGCATAATGCCAGCCTGCAGGATGCCTGGGCAGCACAAGAGAAGCAGGCAAGTGTCCCACACCTGGGGCCCCACTAGCTCTTGCAGACCTACCACAGCACAGCTCCAGCACTGACATCAGTAGGGTCGGTGCTGTTAGAGCATCTCACCCATACTAATACATCCATCCAGCACCAGCTGGGCACTGAGCCAGCCTGCATCCAGCAGGGCTGACACCAGGCATAAAACTAAATCACTTGCAGCTGACCGGTTCACTTAGCTCAGACTTGCCACAGGAGCTGCACAGCCAAATCCTGGCAATGCAGGGCCACAGCTGACAGATCCTGCCAGAGCCAAGCTAGATCCATGTAGTGCTAAACCAGGTATCTCTGACAATGTCACCCATCCACCTGCACCTGAGGTTATTCACCCATGAATGACAGACAGTCAGCTGTATGCCCCTCCAGAAACCTCTCTGTATACATTTATGACTCCATCACACTGATGTCTCATACGCACCCTGGGCTGCTACAGTGCAGAAATCAAAACCAGTCATATTCTGTATTTCCTGTAAGACTTGGCCATTGGTTCATTTCTTTGTTGGTTTATCACAGAAAAAAAATGGCGAGGGTTACAATAATAAATTCCTTTCTAATCAACTGTTGATTTTTCCAAGATGGTTGTTTCTGGACAGTAGCCAGGCCTACAGGGCAGTAGCCAGAAAGGTTCAAGGTGGGTGCCAGCAGGCTCATCTTCCATGTTCCCCTAACACTGGAAATACAAGAGCAACACAGTTCAGCTGGAAGGAGACCTTCTCACTGCAATCCAATTCTGCTAGACCCCAAAAGTCTAATACAGTTATTTCAGTTATGTTCTTATGCTGTATCCATCACTGTCTGCCATTTGCACTTTCACAAATCCAGATGATACATTATACAAGCTGCAGTCTGCATGCCATTTTTTGAAATCCTTTAGCAGCTGTTCCACTTGACTATAATGTCATAATGCATCAGGGTGTTGAAACAGTGGTATGTCCTTCTGGCAACACCCATCTGGTGTGACACTTACTTGCTACATATTTCAGTCTAGGAGAAAAGCCGTCCTCTCAGCCACATTGTGTGAAAAACAAAACAAAACAAAAACTATGCTGCAGGAACTGAACCATCAGAGGCAAAAGGAGAGACAGAAAGGAAGACGCTGAGACTAGCTATATGCCACATGTAGTTCCTGGCCTTAACAAAAGTCATGAATAGAGTCTGCCACTCTGTAGGAACAGATCAGTAGAAGGTATCCTGGATAAAGGAAGGAGATAGTACTCCAGTGATGGAGAGGAAAAGAGAATAAATAGGGGAAGCATGCAGAAAGGAAACAGGAGAACTGGGACTCGTAAAAACAACAATAGGGAAAAAATGAGGGGGAGGAAAGCAATAAAAGAGCAGCAAAGAAAATAACATGGAAGACACGGATGGGGACTTGAAAAGAAAGAAAAGTGACTTTATAAACAAAGAGGATGAATCAGAAAAGATTCCTGATTTCATTTGCAGCCAGTTCATTTGCAGAATAATTGCTTTCAAAGCTGAAATGGTTTTGGCAGCTGCGTAGTTTGGGATTGCAGGCCTCACAGGGGGCAAAAAGACAAGGAAACTTTGTATGCTATTGAAACAAGCTGAGGGAGAATTGCAAAAGGAGAGCTGAGTCTCCTTCATCCCACAGAGCTACACACACTCTGATTTCCCTCGTTCCTGTAAGCAGTGGGGAAGAGATCCTTTGCAATGGCTGGAGAACAAGGCAAATTCTTTTTGCAGGGAGAAAGTTGTATTTTAAGAGGTCTCAAAATTCAGAAAATGAAAGTTTGTTTTGCAGAGACTTTAGGAGACTGGTTATCATTTTTAAAAGAACAAAAGGGAAGGAGGGCCTGTCACTGTGTAGGTGCTGAGCATTTCATTTCTTCCAGTGGCAGCTCTAGCATAAGCAGCCCCTACCATCATTTTCATTCTGGCTGCTGCTCACCCCTGTCCCAGGCTCCCTCTTCTGGTCTTTTGGGACAGTGGTCAGTGGAAACCTTGTGGTGAAACAGGCCCAGAGAACAAACCTGCTTTCAAAATCATCACTGCTGTCAAAAGAAATGGACACATATCTCTGAATTCAGTTCAAACTCCCAAATCATTCAAGAAAATTTAAAAAATATTACTATGAAAATTAAGAATTTATTCCCTCATGCAGTGAGCAAAATGGCCACATGGCTAAAACACTGCTCAGTTCCTAGTTCTGTCAATGAATCCTCTGTGACCTTGTCACTCTCCTCTGTGCCTCAGTTCGTCATCTGCACACTGCAAGCTTTGCAAGAACCCATTCAAGATTCTTTGAGACATTCACACTCTACCATGACAGCCAGAAACAAGCACACCAAGATTTCAAACAGAAAAAATCTAGGAATGAAAAAATACAACAGCTAAGCACACAGACCAGAGAGATTTTTTATTTTGTTGGAACAGGAAACAGAGGGTGTATTGAGGAAAGGGAGGAAAGAGAAGAAAGAAGACTGAACACACCAGAAGTGCTGAGTATTCAACCAAGGCAGGGCCTACGCTACAGAGGAATAGGAGCTGCATGACCTGCAAAAGCACAGATTTAAGAGCAAGTTTTTTCCAGATCAGGAGCCCCAGCTCTCTTATTGCAGCACTGGCTGAGAAGAATTTGCTAGTGTCAGCTGAGATAACACACATGAAGGTGAAACAGTGAGTTGGATTAAGATATAACAAGGTACAATAACAGAATGGTTGCTAGGGTAGTGGATAACATGGGAAACAGTAAAAGTCACTTTCAAAACAGAGGCTGCTATTTTCACTCACAAGAAAAGCAAGCTTTTTTTTTCCCCTCCAAATCACCAGCTGCTAATAGCTTAGAATATGAGCCAATTAAGAAAAATAAAGGATTCTGTAAATTAGTTTACATCAGCTGAGAAACTACAACAGAATCATTACAAGTCTAGAGATAATGGGACATATCCTTTCTGGTGTTGATCACTACAGTTCCCTTTGTTTCAAATCCAGTATACAGCAGTTAACTCTTGCAAGTGACACCACCAAACATGTTGTGCAAACACTAACACCAGGCATGTGATCCATCAAAGGACTGATGATAGGCATACTAATCAATGAAAGCCACTTCTAATAACTGCTGAGAACCTGAAAAACAGGGAAACATGGGGAACATTAATCTTGTAGCAGTCTACATGAGAAATGTGGGATGGTATGAGTCTATAGGCATAGTCTGGAGATGGTGGAATTAAGTCTAGTGCATTTTTTCACTTCTGTTGGGATGTCTGTGCAGGGCTAGAGTATAAATCCTCAGGGGGATATCCAGGAACTGATTTGTGAAGTGTAGGTGCCTCACTGGAGATTTCACCTGACTTCTTCTCTCACAAACAAGTTGAGTGCAGACAAGAGGCTGTCTCTTGGCATCAAGGCCAATCTTCCCATTTTTCCTACTGCTGGCATTTAACCTCTTGCTACAATGAGATTTGCAAGTCAGTAAAGGGATTCTACTAAAAAGTATCTTAACTTTAACCTGGGGTAAAGCAAAACAAAAGCATGTAATCAACTATATATTTGCTTCAACAGAATGTCATCACTGCAAAAAAGATGAAAACATCTTCCTAAATATATTACAATATTAAGTTCTGCCCTGCAATCAAACTCACTTTAAAACTGTGTTTCAGCTATACATGAAAATAAAACAGTTTGCACGTGAAACTGCACACAGAACTGCAGCTCCCATCACTTTCAAACCCCTCTCCATACTCTCCCTTTACAACTTCTGGTTGTGCTTGTAATTTCACTCTTCGACAAGATTATTGACATCTTTTTCTAAGGCAAGATAAATGAGAAGGATTGCTCTGTCCTAGAGAAGGTCCACCAGCAATCACACTATCTTTTTAATCAAAATCACCAGTCAACCAATGTATGTTTCTAATGAAATTGCACTTTTCTTTGATAAACCTCTTTCTATTATTTTTATTGAGATTTTCCCCACAGCTGATTTTGGCTGATATGCTTGTAACTGATAAATTGACACAAGTCAGTACCTTTTCTGAATATTAATCACATGGTCTACTCCCTAGTCCTTAGAAATGTAATGCTAAAAGCTAAAAAACATTATTTTTCCCCTCTTAAAACTCAGAAATATGGTGTCAAGATTTTTAGGCCTGATTTGCAGCTGCAGCAATAATAAAACTAAAGGAGCTTTGCTAAGCCTCACCTTTAGGTAGGCAAATCACCCACCAATATAGTCATGAGGGGGTAACACTGGATAGTTTTGGCCAGCAGGACCAAGTTCCCAAAGATTATTCACTCACATTTTCCATATTTACCATCAAGTTACATCAATATTTTCTCTCAAGACACAGAAGAAATTGTTTTTTTCTCTAGCTACTTGCTTCCTTGGCAGGTGACAGCATCCTTATGTGGGCAGAATTCCCAGGGTCAATGGAAGATTTTTACAGAGCGTATGGAACCAGGCATCACTAAAAACAAAATATCAGAGTGGTATTTCTTTATTGCACATTCCCAGTTCCCATTTACCAGACCTACTGGTTATCTCTTCTCATGCCCTAGCTGCAATATACTTTCAGCGGTGATTGCAAAAAACGAGCCAGGGTTTGTTTTTAGCTGTGTAATTAGACGCCATTGCTTCTCTGTTTGCTTTCTCCTTCTGCAAGTATAGCTCCCAGTCATTACCAGATGGCTATTGTTATTCTTATTACTGACCCTGCTGTCTACATACCTACACTTATTATCCACTCTTATTCTTCCAAATAAGGACCTTAATGAGGACAAGCATAGTCATTATCTCTACAATAGTGTATTAAATATTTCAACTTTAAAATTCAGATTGTAAGCAGTGAGAGAGCGTATGGTTAAAAAACTATTTTAAAAAAAAGACCTTCATTACACTGTCAAATGATACAGTGCTAATGATATTTTTGCAGTCACTAGAATGTTGATGTTTTATAACCTCTACCTTATTTACTGTACAAGGTTTCTTTCCTTGGATTTGCTCCAAAATATCTTTTGGCTGTTCCACAAATCAAAAAGATGTTGTTTAAAAAAAAAATAAATTAATCCTGGCTTAGCTCTAGAAATGTGTTCACATCTTAAGCTTTTTTCTTAAAGATTGTTATTCCCCTTGTCTAATTATAATTAAAATTTTATACAAACTGTATTTTTCTTCTCCTACTAGCTTCTCTTATAAAGATTTCCTGATCTTCTGTCACTGTCATGGGGATGTAGAGAATCCCAAACAAAACAAAAAAATCACCTCATTACTTTCAGTGTCCATGACTTCCATCCAAGTTGCCCCTGCTGTGTCAGCCAAAAGAAACGCATCATTTCTCCCCATCCACCAGCACCATCCACCAATGCCCTTTCTGCCATGCTTGCTTTGTTTGCCTATCTATTGGGTAAACTTTGCACTTCAGCATTTTAACATCTGAAAGGGGCTCTGAAGATCTTGGTACTGGGCAAACCTACCAGGCACCATGACAGGAGGGCAGGTAAAACCAAGCCCCCAGGGCACCCTGCTGGGGCTGGCCCTTGCAATGGGACAGCCCTGGGAGGCCAGCCTGGTAGCTATATACACACATACCCCATGAACGGGGGCATCTGATCATCCAGGGAAAAAACACTTTATGTAAGTGGATGATCTGCTTTTGTAGCAATGAACTACCAGTTGTGATTTAACAATGTGTCAATACAAGCTGAAAGCTGTAATTCTGTGTGCATTCTCGAAGCTTGGGATACAAAGCTCACGATCATATAGCAAGAATTAGTGAGGTTCATAGGGAGCATACTCACAAATATAGGCACGTTTCAGTGATATATAGAAGCATATCGTCAATATGTTCATAGCTTGAATGAGTAGGCTGTGCCAGTCATATGAATACTGGAAATATCTAGGGAGGAGACTTCAATTTTTAAACCAGATATTCCGGGGGGGGGGGGGGGGGGGGGGAAGCATTTGTCATATGCTGGCCTTCCATATACAGGGGAACATAACAGTAATACATTAAAATAACAACATTACATTTGTTACAGGCTTTAGCCAGCAAATACTAGCAAGCACCATTTTCTGCTTTGCACACAGCCTTCCCTCAATATTGGCCTGGGGAACGAAAAGATAATTTAATTTATTGTCCACCAGAGCCCACACTGAGAAGGTTCTAAGTAGTGATAAAGATGCAAATGTCTAAACCCTAGTATCATCTTGTACAAGCCACTGTACAGCAGAGTGAAATCTCTTGAAGACAGCTCATTTGAAACCTATTCACATTAGCAACACAGATGAACATACAGACAAGACTGTACATGATACCTGGCATATTATCCCATGAAATTTGTTCATCTCCATTCTAGAGAGCACCACTTATTCTGGCTACAAGTCACAATTAATTAGAATTACAAATTATTTCAGGACACATTTAAATTCTCCCTCCCAACCCTCATTTAACCTAAATTATTTATACTGTGCACCACCAGTAGCTACACAAATTCTCTATTTTTCCTTCAACAACAAAGGTATTTGCTAGCATCACACCAGGACATGGCATGAATACCCATGAAAATATTTATTAGCTTAAACAGGTATATTTATAGATTCATTTGTTTTTGTCAAAAACAATTTTTACCATTCATTCAAATTTCTAACCTGGATGGCTCTTTGCTGACTCAGAAGCTTGCATTTACAATGCTTTTCCAACTGCTACCATGCTGAAAATATCTGTCCTGCATTAAAAAAAATAAATCAAAAAAAGCCCAAAATAATCAAGCCCCCAAATTTTATTGATATTTCTCTAACAAGCTACCTTTGGATCAGCCAGGAATAGTGCTTTCACTGAGAATTAGCAAGTAACTTCCTATCTCAGTAACATTGCAAATATGCATGCAGCTACACACTAAACAATTCAGTAACCATCTGGGAATTTGAAGCACATGAAGCCTGGCTCTGACAACAGAGCTGTAATCAAGCAAGATTAGAGATCAGATGACTCAGCAATTTAAATTGCTGTAAGGTTTTTATTTCATTGACTATATTTACATCAACATAAGAGAAAATTCTCAGAAGTCATGGTACGGATTAGTGTAGTCTAATGAAGCACACAGCAGAGAAGAAATCAAGTCAATAGCATACCTTCTATTTCCCTTATTTTAACCAGTCATTCGATTAAACAGCAAGTCAACAACATTCTTGGAAAAAATCTCCAGGAGGAAGTGTTTAAGTGTTTTGCACACACAGGAACTGCCACTGAGCAGGAACCCCCACAATGCAGAAGCCAAAATGTAGGCAGCATACAAGCCCTTTCCAGGTTGCACTGACAAATGAAGGACCTCTCCCCACACCTCCAGCAACTGTCTCAGTGTGTGAGAAACTAGGCTTCCTCCTCCCCTTTGGGTGCTGCCTGCCCTGGGCCTCCCCCACCAGGCATGCAGAGAGCACCTGCAGCCATCCCACAGCCCAGGCAGCATAGAACATTAATTTACAGCTTCATTCAGTACCAGAGGTGGCAGAAAGGCAGAACTGAGGTGAAAGGGAAACACAAACCTAGACTTTCTTGCCAGTCTTTAAATTTATTTCTATGATGTCAGCATACAAGTGCAAGTTCTTTAGGAAAAGAAACCCCTGACTAAAACCACTCCAATTAGTGGAGCCAGGGCTGGAGTGAAAAACACTAGCCAGAACAGTTTAGGACTTGTGAAAAGCTCCAGCCCATAAATTTAATCTCTTGCTGTAATGTTAACCCCAACTGAGTAATAATCATGCTTCAAAAGCCAGAAGCAGAGCAATCCCTCTTCCCCAACCCCAGTGTATGTATCACCTTCCTACAATTTAAGGATCCCAGTCCCATCCCTGTCCTAGGGTCCTGACAACAGGCAGTGTTAGCAGCGCTCTCAGAGGACCCAGACCCAGCGTGACTGCTGCAGGTAGCCTTGTTGCCTAGAGGTGGTTTCCCCTCCTTCTCATATCCTAAATAAATTTACTCTATGCCCAGTTTGCCCATAGTAATTCTAAGAGAACAGTAAGTCCCCCATAGTCCACCTCCAGATTAGCCTTTATGCAGTCACAAACCCTGCAAACAGGCTCTGCTCTTTGATCTTCAGTTTAGTGCTGCCATAGATTTTCTTAATTCCATTTACTTTCCAAGTACACTCATAAAGGTACAGAAAGAAGCATAAAGCAGAACAAGTTCCCATTAAAGCTTAAGAGATTTTTGTCCCAGCCAGATACCAGACCTGCTTTTAGCTGCTGAGGGCTCTTCCCTCCTGTCTCCTTTGATGAAATGGAGATCTGCTTGTGGAAACTGTCTGAGCAAGCACCTAGCAACCTGTTGATGCAAAATGGTCTGAAGGTTGTATGCATTTAACAGGCAGAGGTTATGTACACCTAATCTCTTCATTTTCAGTTCCAAAGTGGCCTATCCTGAATACTAATCAATGGAAAATAGAGGAAGCAATTATTTATATGGACCTTCTCATTTTTCAAAGCAAGAAGCTACAGGTTCAGCATGCATTAGGTCAGAAGGCAGACTACAGGGAGTTTTCAGCTTCTTCCAGCTACCACACTTGTGATTAAATTAATTCTGTGCCCACTTTTCTCACACAGCTGGGCACCCATCCATCACAGGCCCCCCCCCAAAATCAAGTTCCCTTAGTTTATCTCCAAAGAGCAGTTATGCATGCACATTAGCCACTTCTGGTAGACTGCATGCTGTTTGCAGGCTAAGAGACACATCCACCGTCCGAGCAATAATTGCTCACTGTTCTGTCCCCTACCACTCCCATCCTGTCTGCGTAATTAAAAAAAAATCTCTTACCTTCTCTGACTTGGCTAGCAGTTGGCAGCTGTCTCACAATAGTACTCAGCAGACATAGGGTATTTAACAGACAAGACAAGGATGTGGTTCAAAATCTAAACACAATGCCACAAGATCAGACTGGTGCAGATTTGATAGCAAACAAAATGAAAAATGCAGTAACTGTGGGATCAATAAAGCACAGATGAAAAAATTTTCTCACACAGTGCAATTTGTTGAAGGATAGAAGAAACAAGCTTGCTTCTCTGATATATTGCAGTGCCTATAGAACCTCTTCATATGTTCCCCATTTCCCTACTAATGATGCTCAAAAGTAATATTAACCAATAAAAGCTCTTCATACTAAACATGCAGGTATGGGGAATTAAAAGATGTAGTACATAGATTTCATTCAGGTAGCTATGCTGTACATACCATCAGCTCTTTCTTACAGAGGTAATATGTACCGCAACTAAAAATGAGGACTGAAACCATCTTAAAGATGGTCCAACTTGCACCTTGCTTCTTTGCTAAAAGTGAAAGTGTGTGTAAAAAGACTAAGTAATTGGATCTTCTGTTTTCATCTGTCACTATCAATATTCAGAGAAGACAGGCTGAAACAAAGAGACTGGGAAACATCTAAGATCAAATCAGTATAACTCAAAAGACATGCTCAAAATGGATGTGAAAAACAACATCAAGAATTTCTTATTTATCAGTTTGTCAACATTAAGGCAAAAATGTTTTAAATACCAGCATCTTTCAAACACTCTGCTTCCTTCATATCAGCCTACATGAAATTATGCCTTTGGTTCTTGAACTTCTTGATAAACAACCAGTATACCATGACAGATGAGTACCTAAACACGATGTGAAAGTTTCCCATAAAAACACTAAAAATGCATTACATACTTCAACGCTTAAACCATGCACCAGGTCTCCCCTCTGTCTGGAATTAGTGGCAAAGAGCACCATAGCAATTATTTCACATCTAACTCCTGGGGTGTAGTGTTTGCTGCTGCTGTCTGTCACCATCTGAGAGTGGCATTAAAACACCCAGATCATGCAACAACAGTAAGAAAGTTATCGGGTAGGATTTATTACCTATGCCCCCATAAAGACTTCTGGGATGCCGCTATGTGAGGTAACCAAGTAAGATGGCAAACATAGAAATACAGACAAGTAGAGCATTGTGTCCTTGCCCCCAGGGAAAGCCACACCCTGCCACTTTATGTCATTTTAGCTCATTCAGGAAGTTAGTATGTTTCCTTGGAACAAAAAATTCAAGTCAGGATTCATGGACTTGGGTTTCACTTGAGCACTCTTTATATGGAGCTTTCAAAATGCAGCTGAAGTATCCTGTGTTACTATTTCCCAAGACATGTTTATCGTAACAGCACATATGGACTAAGAAAGGATGAGACACCACCATGAAGGAGACAGAGGACAGGTGTGGAAGGAGCTCCTGTGGGGTAAAACAGCTGCAGGGCAGCAAGAAAGAACAAGGGAAACTTCTTATTTATTGAAAGCTCTTTCTCTAGCTGTTACGCAGCCTGCACAAAAGCCAGTCTAAGTTGAATTAGGGTCAGTCTAACTTGAATTAGGGATGCCCCCAGATCCAGTTTACTTCTTTCTAGCCCAAGGCACAAAACATCCAAGACAGACTGGGTGTTACCTTTGCAAATATTTAGCTTTAATTTTACAGATAGAAAAACAACAGCAGCAAGGAAGCCCCGTTGCACAGAAACTCTGCAGCTCTAGTGCTCAGGGTATCAAACAGTGTTTCCTCCCCTCTCCATGGCTCAGCATCCACACAAGCCCACTGATTCCACCCAAGATTACTACTGGTCTTCAGGATCTTGAAATTAGTTTCTGAAAACTGATGGTGCCCTTGAGGTAGTGTGATTAACCAGGCTACTCTGGCTTTCTCCTTAGGTCCATGCACTCTGAAGGATTTGGGTAAATTACCTTATACCTCCCCTGACCCCCCCGTCCAGATTCCTTCCATTCCCTCCCCAGGAAAGCCAACTGTCCCCAAAGGATCCTTCTAGAGTACTGTAAACTCAGTTAAACTGCAGGAGAACAAGTAATTGAAACAGATTCTGCACAGCATTAATTAAAAAAAAAAAAATAAAAAATCGATCCTTAATTACAAATTGGCAAGCTCAAAAAGGTCAGACTGAGGTAGGTAAAATAGCCTCACCAAAAACCCATAAAAATGGATTAAAAATTTGAAGGGTAAAAAAAAGATGGTTTAGTTCTCTTTCAACAGAACCTCTTCCACTCCCCCATCACATAAAATATAGGACAATTGGTGCTATAACTGTCTCAAGTTTACCAGGTACAATTTACTTTTTGGAGCTCTTCATCCCTACACCCACCCACACTATCTCCAGAATTAAATTTTTTTCTGTAAGCTCTAAATCCATAGAACAAAAGCTTTTTCAGGGCATTATCCCCAATGTATCATAGAGGTGTTTCGCATCCTCTCCCCAGCAGAAGCTGTAGAATATTACAGAGGAAAAACAACAGCAAAAAATAAATGTGACACTGATGAAAAAAAGGAGTAGAGTTCTTTGTTAACTCCCAAATTCAACAAAGCACCTAAATGTGTGTCTAACTTCAGGGAGGAAGAGGGATGTGAGTAGCTATTCCAAGCCTTTGCTGAATTGAGATCCTACATACAGATTTAGCTGTCTAGGACTTTAAGAGATTTTTCTGAAGTTACATGAGCATCTTTAAATAAGTATTCAGCAGAAAAGACTCAGATCACAAGATAACCTGAAATAGCATCAGTAAATTCAAGCTTTGGATAATATTTACCTCTATTTCATTTTCAAAGCACACAGAATGCTAAATCCTACTTCCTTTTCATATGCAATTAATTCCACCAAAATCCTGTGGGACTACTTCTGAAAGTAAAATGAGCAGGATTTAGTTTATAATCCAACAACGACAGGAACAGAAAATATTATATAGTGTTTTATCCCTAGCAAAGAACCCTGGCACTAAATCCTCATGAGTAAAGCGAGAGTGCATATTCTGCAGCTAATCTGGCAACGGGGCAATTTCCTGCTTGTAATTTATATTTTTGCCCAAATGACTGTATAGAGACAGATGGTCACACCAAAGGAGGACAGTTCTGGAACAAAATCTCCTTCCCTCAGGAATACTTCACAAGATCAGTCTGCGGACTGCCAAAGCAAGATTTTTTGCCAGGCAGCCAGATCACAGAACCTGAAGGTGATCAGTGTATTATCTTCTGTATCAAATTCTTACCATCTAATAAAAATAATGCTGAGCACAGAACAAAGACATTTCTGTGACAGGTTAGGGCTTTGAATGCTAATGACTGGATGTCGAGACTTACTTCAAGTTTTTATCATCCAAGAAAGGAAAGGTTTTCTGACTGCATTTTCTGCATCCTTAGAAGTATGCCCTAGGTTACTGATTATCTGGGATGCCATCATCAAGTTTTCAAGAAAGATACTTATTTCCTTTAGGCTGCAATGGTTCAAGCAGATCAAGTTTCTAAAACACAGGCCATACAAATATAATTTCAGCCAAGGTCTTTATTCTCCCTCATAATTTTCCACTGTTTTCTGACACCAATTAACGGGGCCTTCTTTGCTTTGTCTTAAAGAGAAAATGAGGAATTTTAAGAATTATCTACGAAAATACATTATATAGTTAGAATAGCAACCCATGTATTCTGTATTTGAATACTGAATTTGCCTTTCTCTGAATTTTCAACATGCCAGAAAGAATTTGATCATCACCAACAATTTCAGCTCAAAAACCTTCAGCATTGTCAGGTAGTAAGAGTGATTTTTGGACAGCAAGATGAAACCAAATGCTCCTGTGATCAACAAGCTGAAAAGTTGCCAGTTTTGATTTTGATCAACCCAAGTTTCAGAATTAAAACTGGATTTAGAATAGTGGAAATCTGCCTCAACTTTTATCTGTTTTGCTTGCCTGCAGACTAAGACATCACTTCTTTAAGGCATTCATACTTGGCTGAGATACATTCTTCATAAGCTTGAGGGCCAAGGAAAAAAGTTTTAAATTACATTTTAAAATACTGGATTACATTTCATGCTATAAATCATAAGATCTGCAACCTTGGAATCACTAAATACATGTGACTATATCCTACGTGAATAGTTTAGGAACATTTCAGCTCTTTTGTCCAGTCTCCCTAGTGGTAATAAATGTAGAGATTTCAGTACTAAATTTGGTTGCTTACTAGACCAGTAGGATTAGGATTTCCAAATTGTATAAGCAGAGTTTCTGAAGCACGGTTTAAGGGAAAAATCATATAGAATACAAAGTGTTGCTAGATATAAGATCTACTAGAATTTCCAATTATTTAATTTCAGCAGAAGAAGCAGAAATAACTAAGATGTCCCACACCCTAGGCATTCATCCAGTAAAACAACAGTAAACTTCTTGTTTGCACGGAAGCTTCTTTATTCCCAGTCGGGTGTTGGGGGTCAGTTCTACAGAGTCATTACTGAATGGCAACATGTCTGATTTCTGTTATGCTGATTTGTATCAGGCATGTACATTAACAGTCCCATCTGACCTCCACTGCAACCAGTAAAACTGTATCATGGCTGAACCTGACCCTAGAGGCCCCAGCTGGTGACACAAAGCTATCAAAAGAAAAGATGGAAAGGACTAATGAAAGGAACTCTGTTTCAGAACTGGGAAAGTAACACTGAAATGACATTTTTTAAAAAGTCTGTAGGCTTCTAAAATAAAATTAAGATTAATTGCTGGGGTAAGACCCACTTCAGTCCCTTACAATGCATGGAAAAGTTGGAAAAGAGGGAATGTACTCCTTGGCTTCAGGTAGACCATTTTAGACAAGACTCAGAAAAGCTGAGCAACTTGAATCGAGGAAAGCAGAGCCATGAATAAAATTCAGATCTGCTGACTTGTATCCATCTACTCACCACTCAGCTATTGCATGTAATGCATGGGAAGGGAGATGGCATACTGTATTTAGGATGTCAGAATTTACATCTAAAGAGGTAAATGATTCAAAAAACTCCATACCAGTGAACAATTCCCTGCCTCTATGATCAACTATGCTCAAGCATTTAAGCCAAGAGTACCACTCACTTCCAAGTCACAGTTCTCATGAACAAATAACATTCCTGGTGATATTCTTGGCTTGTTAAAAGCAGCAGATTCCCCTATGTTATGTTTTGACAGATTTTAATCCCTTTGCAGTTCTTTTTTGTGTGTCTCTATTTTTTTATCATGTTGTCTCTCTCACTTCTCTGAAAAGCAAAATCCTAACCATGATGTCTGACGCATTCAGGTAGTCATGGACTTGTCTGTTCACTAAAGATTTAGAAACAGAAAACATAGTGAATGACCTGGAGAATTCTAAATCAAATTAAATATTAACAAAGTTAGTTTCTTTCTGCAAAACCTGCAGGAAAAAGCTTGGGGTATTGGTTGAAAAGATAATTACAAAAGAAACAAAGAACAAAGGGGAAACAGTATAGAAGTCCAGGGCACATCCCTATCTTGAATGTTGTGAGAATTTCTCATCATTCCATCCTACAAACCAGAGAAGGAGAGTAGATGTAAGAAAGAGCAACAAAGATGCCTTCCTACAGAACAGGATAACACATTAGGACCTCTTGTTTAGAAAATAGATAACTGGAGATCCACAACTCTGGAAATGCTGCAGAGAGGGTGATAAGAGAATGATTATTCAGCTTCTTGCAATACCAGAACTACAGAAAACCCAGTGGTATCAAACCCAAATCACAAATAAGTTCTTCCTCACAATAAGCAATTAAACGGGAGTATTCATCACCACATTACTTTTGAGAAAAGAAAGTATAGAGGGGTTCAAAATTAGGTTACATGCAGTTGTAGAAGACTGGTTCACCAGCAATTTCCAAAGAAATCCCTAAATTACTGACTGTTTGACCTTGGGAAGATAAACGATGGAAAAAGTCACTCAGATGCATGCTTTTTTATACTTCTCTGAAAGGATCTGCCATACTGGTCACCATTGATAGTACCAGGTTAAATGGACTTTGGATATGAACCAGCACAAAACTTCCTCTATATTCAGTCTAAAGGCTTTAAAGATTTCCACAATTGGACTCAACATGATTGTCATGAAAAGTGCAAAAACTTAACGAATTTTGGACAAACACATGAAACCCATGTAATTAAAGCAGATTTAAATGACTGCCAAAAAACTACACAGTGTAGAAGTAGTTGTTCAGCAACAGTTGGCAAAGCCTTAGAAAATAGGGACAGTACAGTCTAGATGTTCCTCATATGACCGGGTTCCTGTAGATCATTACATATGATACAATAAGAAAACAAATAGAACAGAGTGAAGTGCAGATCATGATGATCACTGGAAAGGCTTGCAATATTGCTGTGTGCAGATACTATTTTACTATCAACAGAGGAAGTGAATAGATTTGTTATTAGAGGCCTACAGGTTTTTACACTGCTCAAGCACCTTTAGTTTGACCTAAGAATGCCTGCTGTGTTCACAGCTGTATGTTTTTAGGCAGAACCTGAAATGTATATATCTGCTGTAGAAAACCTTCAACAGCCAGTAAAAGCAATTTTCAGAGCGCCATCTCCTTCCCTTTTGAAACCAATGAATCTACATCAGCTGTGAAAAGTGAAGAATGCTTCCTGTCACTTTTTTATTACAGCTTTCTGACAGTGCCAGTGACAAAATCTGACACACAATCTCCTCCCAGGTCAACCCCAGACATGGAGGTAGACATCTATGGAGAAAAAGCAAAAGTTCTTTAAAAGCAGCATCACAGTATTCCCCAGATATTCTGGGGATCCTCTGTATGACGCATCCCAAGCAGTAGCAAGGCCATACCCTGAAGAAACCTGAATTAGAGCATGCTTTGTGCATAGATTGTTCTAAATTTATTCCTAGCTCAAGGATAAACACTATTTCTTTCTAAATATCACACATGACTTCAGATCACATTATGATATCTGTATCTTTTATTTCAAAAGATAGATTCTCCCCAGAGATTATTCACAAGCTGGGTAGAGCTAATCAAATTAACCTTGAACGACTTTCCATCTGTACCCAGGCACAACAAACCAAACAGAGAAGCTGGGAGCAGGCCAGGGGACCAGCCTGGCTGGTTCTTTCTGACTTCCAAACCCATCATCAATTTGTTAGGCTTGTTAGAAGAAAAAGCTGTCTTCACAGCTGCATCTGAAGACTGCTGGGTTCAGGTCTGTCACACTTATAAATCAAGCTAAACGTGTACAGCCTGCACTACTCCGTCCCCGAGTTTTGGGTCATGGAGTAGTATGTTAAGCCTGAATACATGAAGATTTGAAGCGCATTCTGAATTTGCTCAACGCTCAGTGGGAATGGCAAGCAATGGTTGTTTTATGAGAGAAAACCATTTGGTTTTTCCACTACTCACCTTACCCAGTACTGCTATTTAGAGTCCGTTTCTGCACTGAGGCTAGAAGAATGAAAACATTTCTTTTGGCAACATCTTGCATAAACAGAGATACTGTAACCAATGTTACCTTCAACACAAGAGAGAATTTCTGACAGCTTTTTATTTTGTTGAGTACTAAGAAATCTCTCAATTTCTCCACTCAGGAATCACTTCAGTCAAACTGGATTACCAAAGCAATTCTCTTAATCAGCAAGTTTAGTGTACAGTGGAGCTTTACAGAAAACAGCTTATATAACTGTAAATAAGAATTTCTTTTCAGTTATGCAGAGACCCCTGCCTTGATTCCAGGTGATAAATTACAGATGCACAGTATTATTGCCTTATAAATAACACATCTATATCCATTCAGGAGTCAGTAACCTGTACTGAAACAATGTCACTAATAAATCACACTGCTTGTAGAGCTAGAGCTGATATCCCCCTTTTCTCAGTACATACCTTTACTGCCATATGTATGTGTCTAAGATAAAATGTTCTCTAAGTACTTTTTAAAAGGTAAAGCAACAGCAGTTTAAGAAACAACAGTGACTTTACCAAGGTAAATATAATATGAAAAACCTGGGGGTATGGGGGTAGAACCCGAAAAAAACCCCAAACCCAAACAACCAAAACCAGCAAAGTATGTCTTCCAACTCAGCTATCTCCACAACTCCTTATTTCTCCCTCTATTCCTACCTGGTCTTAAGTAACGCTGCTTTTTCAAAACACTATGGTATAATCAGGTAAATTAGATCATAATTAGGAAAAAAACTTCTTTGTATTTATCAAACAACGAAAACTAACTATTACTGATGCCAATAAGGAAGTTATCCTATGCATTTCTCTGCATAAGGCCTTTTAAAATTGAGATCTAAAAATAGGCAGATGACAAGCAGACTTAATTTTATCAGTAGTTGATTTATTTTGGCTTTCTGCTCTCCCTGGTTGCGGTTCAGTGCAACCCATAAATAAGTTAGGCTGGTGAAGTAGATTGAATTTTTGAGACCAGAACAGTAATTGAGGAATTGAACAGCCTGCAGGTTGAAATATCGTCTCCTGGGACATGAGCCTCTGGACCTATTCACAGCTGTCTATTTTGCTTTTCCAGCCATTGACACATATGACCATATCAACGTATTGAACCAATTTATGTTTCTTTGTGTCGCAAAAGGACAGATCTTGTACACGTTCTGGGCTCCATCATGCTGTTACTCTACGAGTAGGAACATCTCAAGTCAGTTAGCTACATAAATTACAACACATGCCAACGTTTTCCTGCAAACTAAGTTTCCAGTCACCACCAAGTTTCTCTCAGGAACTGTTTTTCAATATTTAAAAGGCATCCAACCAAATCTAGTATTTAGGAGGTTAGAAAAAAAGGTCAAACAAAGTTTTTAAGCTGTGTGCTTTCACAGTATAGCTACAGGGAAAAAAATTTCTTCTTTCCAAAATGTGTTTACTGTATCTAACACCTTTTGTTTCTCAGCTAGTTTGCAAGATTACCGTTATCCACAGAATGTCGAAAGATTTTTCCCTTGCCATGTACTAACAAGTCAGATCTTTGAAAAAGATGGGAAAGCCCAATTTCTTATGAAGAAAATCTGCACCAATTCAGCACAATTTGATTATACAGAAGGCACTGTATTCTGTCAGCCCTTACAACAGAAAGACTAAAAGGGAAACCTGAGAATGTTTTTGCTTTTTTTCTTAAAAAACAAAACAAACAAGCAAAACAAAAAAACCCACCACATCGTTTTTCCAGTCATTCTCCCAGGATCAAAATTTCACAAAAGAACAAGAAACTCCACAGACAACCGAAGCAACAAGTGATAGATTGCAAAACCAACCCACAACCAAAGGCAAAAATAATTATCTTCAGGTCTTACTTTGTATGAAAACATGGAAGTGGCCTCAGCAAACGCACAGGCCCACAGATGACACCTGAGCAATCTGTGGGGCACCGCAGCTGTTTTGGGGAAGCCTCAGAGGCTTTTTTACCTCAGGAACACGCCTGCCCCACCCGCTGCCTGCCCAGCAGCTTGCTTGGTACTGTCACCACACCACTGCTCCTCTACCTTTGGCAGTTGATGGACATTTGATTCACAGCTCAATACACAGAAATATTTCTTTCTCTCTCTTACTAACTTAGCATCCCACAAAACCTAAAGCAAATGTTATTTCTAAGATGGCGTCATTGAGCATGGGCTGCAAGCTTCTCAGGCATGACAGAAATGGTTCCCCACACAGCACTCCTGAACTGTGCAGGTTTCCGATAGTTATGACAACAATCACATACTGAAAAAGAATGAAACTTGATACAAGATTCTAAAAGGCATCTCTGGGGTCTCAGGGCAGTGCTGTAAACCCCACAGGGGCCCCAGGCCTGCTCAATGCTCTGCAGCACAAGGAAGTGAGGCAGTAGCCAAAATGTGTTAGCACGAGGTTAGCCTTCTCTGGAAAACAAAGCCAGTGTTTAACTTGAAATCATTAAAGTGATGGATTAAAGAAGGAAAAGGGGAAATATGAGGAAAAAGTCACTTCATAAGTCACTATTAAAATCCACATTTCCACCTTTTGCACAGTCAAATCTGTAAAAACAAACATACATCTACTTTTGTTTTCTAAGATGACAGCAACTGAAACTAAAAAGCATTTCTTAAAAATAGAGTATCACATTTGTTCTGATCGAGCCCATCATACTTTGCAGAAAGGCTCCCAATGGCATAAAGTACAAACAAAAGCCAGCAAGAGTTTGGTGGATCTAGTAAATGCCAAGCAAGACAGAATGTACACTGGAATTAAGCACTACCAATTATTCATAAATTATTCCTCTGATTAAATATTCAATCAAATGGACACATCATCATCACCTGTCTTTAACAGACTGCACTCACAGCACCTTGTGCTCCGCTCCTACTAGATCCCAACACAGGCAGGATCAGCGATTTGGACACTACACTAAAACAGATATCTCTAATGAATAACTATGTGTGCTCATAAAATACCATCTCTCTAACTTGCTACTGATGGCAGGTTCTGCCTCCCCAAAGGATTGGGCACTGCTCAGCCCCACAGGCAGGAGGCAGACAAGGACTCCCCACTTGTACATCACCGCGCTCCTTTGCAAGCCAGCATCTGATCAAGAGCTGTTCAAGTGGAAAGAGGAATGCAATATTTCTCCACGATGACCAGAACAGTGCTCAGTTTGACATTTTCTCTCCAAGTCTTGTAAACAACATCCAAAAGCTAAAGGAATTTTCAGTCAGCTTTGGCTTAGTTGAAAATTTTCATCCTAAGCAAGCAAAGAAAATAACAGCTCTTCACCAAAATGTCTTTGAATAAGAAAAATTCCTATTAGAAACGTGGTTTGACAGCCAGCCCCCTAAAAGAAAGAAAAAGAAAACCCACCACTCCTCTGCAGCTCAGCAGCTCCTCAGGAAGGTCTCTGCATGCAGTTATGCAGAGATGTGCAGGATGGAGAATCAATAGCCCCATGTTCTTCAGCTACAGTTGTTCCCCCCTCACCATGTGCTGTCTCAGCAGCATCCTGCTCCAATTGACCCAGACAAGAGAACAGGACACCATAGCAATTAAATAAAAAAAAAGAAAAAAAAAATCACAGGTACACTTTCAGAATGGGTATAACTCATGATAGATTTTTAAACTCAACTACCTCCTATGTACTCACATGCTATACACAGCAGGCTACAAGTCCCTGCTTCTCAGGGAAACAGCACACCTGCACAATGATGGACAACTTAAGTATTAACTTTCAAAGCCCTTCCTTGCAGTTATACTATTATACAGGCTGTAATGAGGTACACAGGCAAAGCAACTCATACAACTGGCAGGATTTTTAGGCTTTATGGTTGTAGTGTACTCCCCAAACTGCTCTTCTCAGCTGCTGCACAATGATTACTTCACTTACAGGTCTTCACAGGAAAGGGTTAACAACCCCACAGAGACACTTTTATAGAGTACACAAGAATAAGTATTGCAGTTCATTTAAAGATATGTGGGCAGAAAAACTAGAGATTATGTAATATAAATAATTTAATGCTAAAAAAACCTCATATGAAGTAAAAGATTATATATAAATACTATATAACATTCAATGTGATTCATCGCCTTTCTCTGCTTTGCACAGATTTTCTATTTTTGGAGAATATTAAAACCTGACACTCACTGAACATCATACCTTTAAAACTCAGTAAAAAAAAATCTGCAATAAGATTTTTAAATAAAGTATCCCACTTCAAGGATTAAGGACATCAAATACTACACTAAAACAGGCCATGCAAAAAACACATTTCCCAAGCTAAAATATTAACTCGTATAGTCACACATAAACATACTAATTAACATTCTGTGAAGGTCTCCCTTCACTATGTCCAAGGATTACATTGTAGCATCTTAGTGATTTCACCCCATCGACACGTTTTCCAGCCAACTTACCATATGCTTTTCAGATGTTACAATTTACAGGGGAAATACTAATATTGTACATCTAAAACACTTACCATCTATTACCTTATCAGCAAATTTTGATTTATAACAAAATTTTAATTCCATGAAAATATGAAGGAATTACATGTTCTTATTACTAGAGTTCAGTTATTTTTATCTCACTAAAATACACCAGTTTTCTAAATATCTAAACATAAATCAAGAGATAAAAAAACCCATGTACGATGCCTGTTTATTTCACACACTCCCCATTGCCCCTTTTCATATTTTCAGATAAGATTCTTTTCTGAACTACACAATACACATGTAGGTGGTAAGGTTGAAGAAGTTTTCCAGTGCTTGATATAGCACATATTCAAGTCTGGAATAGAACTACAAATTACTATTTTTCAGGATAACTAGCACTGACAAGAAAGTAAATACTATTTTAAATGCCTTTAAAAGGCTTCTCTGATCACATCATTGTAGATAAACTGCTGACAGTTTAAAAAACAGAGTATTTATCTCTGTACTGATTACACACTGAGTAAATACCACCACGATATGCAAAATACCTACACTTCAACAATATCTTCTATCACAACAATCCTGAGTTTTAGGTAAAAACAGTCAAAAGTGTGATTTATTGAGCATCTCAATCAGCCTGATTACATGTCAGATTTGAATTTCAGTAGGTCAGGAGGATGGCAGGTCCAACTTCAGACTGGATGCTATCACCACTACTATTTTCCAAACAGCGGTTAAGTCCTACATCAGTGTTAGCTTTACCAGGCTTAGGTGTCAACTGCAATGTAATCCTGGGGAAGGTGACTTAAAAAGGAGATAAAACAAACACTATATGCATTCATAATAAACTGAAAAATTTTCCCAATGACAAGACTGAAAGCAAGTCTGGACTGCAATGGACTGATGAAAAGATAATACATCCTGCGTCACCTTGTAACCATTAAGATAGATCTTTACCTCCTTTTATCACTTCGAAAGAATAACAAACAAAATAAGGAAAGCCCAGAGCCAACATCATTTATTCCTTGAATTATTACGGAAAAGTTATCCAGAAAGAAAGTGTAACTGTCTAAAGAGCACATTGTATCCTCAAACAATATGCCTTATTCTCCATCCTGCTGACAAGGTTTTCTCAAACTACACAATTGTAAGTACTGCCCAAACCCATATCCATCTTATTTTATATATATATATATAAAAAAATCATTCAAACCATAACTGACTCATTAAAATGTATTTTTCTTCAACTGTAAGCACAGTTCTGAATTATATCAGGTGAGGCAATAAGGAACTGTTAACTGCTGAAGAGATATAAATAGAAAATAAAAGCATCTTAAGAGTCTTCTTCCATAGCCACATCCTCTTGTAGCCTCTGCGCCATTTTGTCCTCCAGCTGTTTCAGTGTGCCTTCAAAGCAAAGAAAAAATTAAACGCAAGATATGTCTCTAAAACCAAATAACTGTTCTTCGTTGAATAATATATGTGCTCATTCTTTGTTAAACAGCCTAAATATACTGCTTAAAGAGTTGTTTAGGAGTAAACCCATCAAGTTTACAAGTATTTCTTGCTAACCTCCATCACCACCTAAAACTACTGAAGAGCTGTTCTAACAGAAAAAGGCTGATGCTGTTTTTATTCAAACTCCACAATGCAGTCAAATATGTGTGTTCATCTAGTATGACAAACTTTGATATAGTTGGCAATACCTAGCAGAACGTTGCAAAGGACTATAAAAATGCACTACTTTAACAGAACGATGGCCTTCACACATTAGTTTTTATATAGATTTAAGCCATCCTGAATACTGTGTTAGATGGGAACAGTGTTAACTCTCAATAATACTACAAAAAACAGAAAAAAACCACAAGGCTGACATTTGATTCTGCTCTCTTTAAGGCCCAGCAGTAATTGCAAAACACTGCTGCTGTTTGACAAACAGATATACTACACCCTATTGTGCATCATTCATTTAACATAAGCAAAGCCAAACAAAAGAAATAAACACTCAGGTTTTATTCTTCTGAATTCAGATCTTTTTCTTCCCTCAAAAAACAAGGGACAGATTAAACCGAAGTTTAAATATATCCTGACTAGACTATAGTTAGTGCGAACTGGAAGAAAAAAAACACAGAACAGACTTCTACTTAACATCTAATATGTCACACCTACATCCGTGGAGACAAAATCACTGGTAATTTTTGTAAAACAATAACTAATGGAAATGCTTTTAACTACTCTCCATTACCCTAATCCATTAACTGTATTTTAAAAAATAGAAGTGGATTGTAAAAATTATTTATAAACATCTAACACCAGCTAGTACTTGCAATAGTTTAGAACCAGAAAATTGTTTAGGAGATACAGGTTTCTCCAACTGAAAAACTCACTTCACTAACTAAGAATATACATTATTATATCTGAACTAGGCATAGATTTTAGTGAAAATTTGTAAAATTACCATGATATTTTAATAAAATGTTAGGCTTACACTGAAGGAACAGTATTTTCATGTAAGTTTTTTTATATGCGGTGAACTACAAAAAAACCTACTCTCACAATTAGCTAACAATTTCAAAAAGCAGAGTTTAACTACTTTATTTTATATCAATCAGTGGTATAGTCTGTGGAGTTCAAATAATCAATTCAAAGGGAAGACTTAGATAAATGTATTAGTTAACAAACATGCAGTTCATAGAGCACCAGGTATTGAGTACAGTTTAAAATACTCAAATAAGAAAAAGAAAGAATGAATGAATGCAGGACTAGGTAAGTAAAAAGGTATGTTTGATTCAGAACAAAAATACTATTTGTATTTGGTGGCAAGAGCTATTCTCCATATTCAACAGTCAAATTAATTGTAAGAAAAATGCACAGGATTATTGATCTGTAGAATTAGTCATACCAAAAAAACCCACAATACTCATCACAAAATTGTGTATACAAGTTAACCTAAGCAAGCAAGGTAAAGCAAGTTCTCACCTGCATGTGGAGCACGAAGAAGGTGGATATTCTGTTTGACTTCTTTGATGTCTTCCGCCTTCTGCAACTCTTTGCTCTTCTTTAATCTGAGGAGGGGGAAAATTACATTTGCTTTCAAAGAGGAGACTTTTTTTTTGTTTTAACACATGACACATCTTTAGCTACATATATGTAAACTGTAAATAACTATGCTTATGCAGAAATACAGGTAAAAAGTATTTGAAAACCAATTCAAGCATATACTGGATACAAAACCAGAATAAAAAAGCCAGCACTGTATCAACTCTTCTAAGAAATTTGTTTAAATGTAAGACTCCATATTACAAACCAGGAAATACAACTATTATCACCAAGTGTCCAGAAGTTACATTTCACTGGACAGCCAGTAAAGTGTTTGGTAGTGCAGTAGCGCCCAATTGAACTATTTTACCCCATCACTTGGATGACTGAGTACGTACAAAGCAAATAACCATTTAAAACTTTTGATCATCATTTCTCTGGAAAGACTGTCTAACACAGATTTACAAGAGCTACCATAATACAAATACTTCTCACCTGTTTATAATAAATCTAGCTTGGCGTTTTTGCTTTATTTCCTCCACTCTCTTCATTGCATCAACTGAAACAAAGCAAAAGTTGTTTTATATGGGCTAACATACCTACAGTTGAAAACACATGCTATTTTGCAGAGCAGCACTACCAGTATTCCGTAATACCCCTGTATCATAGGCAACTCTTATACTATATAGAGGAAGTTATGCATTCTTCAAAGAGCAGGATAGGGGAATATTCTCTGTACTAACTATGATGAACTGTATTTTAAAACTTATTTATTCTTCCACTTTTGTGCCTACACACACCTTCTACAACTACCCACCACTACAAAAGACTCTTACTCTACTTGAAATCAGATGTAAGTTACCTCCTTCTCTTTTGTGGCGTTCATTCATGGCATAAGTAACTCTTCCATTTTATAGCAATTGATTTATTGAACAAACTGAAGCAGAACGAGGGAACAAAGAAACAACTGCATCAGTATAAAAGGCTTAGACTGGGATTCTCTTAAAAAGCTGGAGAACCACTAAGGTTTTTTGAAAATAATAATACAAAATAGAGGAAACTGCACCTCATTTTCTAATCAGTTGCTGAAAAAAAATCAAATCAAGTGAAATGCTACACCTCTTCACAACTCAAACTTCCTCCACACCTAAGAATTTGGTCATGATTCCAGTAATTTCAAACACAATCACTACAAAGTGTCAATAGTTTATGAAGTCTTCTGAAAATATGTTCATGTAGAGTAAAAGTTCAATCCCCATAGCTCATATTTTGTTTTTTTCTAAAATGACTCACCAGTCTTGTTCCACAACTCTCTCTGGTATTTCACTGGTTCATTTCTACGTTTTTCAAACTCAAATGAATTATCCTATATTAAGAAAAAGTAAACAGAGATTATATACAAAAGCATATTTAGATCAATATATTCTAACTATAGCATTCACTCATACAACAATATTGTATGTGGTATTTTTTTCCCTTTCAGAATCTCAGATCCTACCCTTTAGAAAATAGAGTGGAGTGTTTAACCTCAAAGTGTCAGAAGCCACAGTGGTTTGTCTGAAGAGAACTATTTACCAAAACATCTCCCTCAGCCATTTTATTTTAGCAAGACAAAAAGTAACAGAGAACACCACTGTGCAGTAGGAAATAGACTAGCCTAGACAGGCGGAAGGCAAAACTGAAAACATGGGGAGTCAAAAGCATTTCATGCAGGTCAAATAAATTCTACTCAATAGCCTGTAATTTTGGAAAGGTTACTACAAAAAAGGCAAACAAACACACACAACAAAGCCCCCAACTACACCCCAAACAAACAAAAAACCACACACTATTTCATTTTAAGAATACCAAAGCAATATAAAATAATTTGAAATTGTGAAATATTTCAATTGATGACATTGTGGTGTTTGGGGCAGCTGTGGGGTTTCTTTTTGCTGTTTTGTTTGGGGTTTTTTTCCCCCTCCAAGAGTTTAAGATGGAAAAACAGCTTCCTTTTTTTTTTTTTTTTTTGCCAGGCATACTTAGCTTTTCCTTGCCCAAAGGTTCTTTTTTGTAGTGGTAAAGCAGAGTTATTAGACCAGCTGCTAATCTTGACTTGAGCTAAAGACAGCGCCAATGAGAGAAAAACTACACAGAATAGCAACAAATGGCACATACACACACTCACAAGCCACACTCCACTGGCAGACAAATGTTAGTTTTCACCATGGGATAGCATCATGTAAAATATCCAAAATACAAGCTGTAGAGCACACCACACGCTAACATCTACAGGCCATTCTTATTCTCAAAAGGGTTTTTTTTAAATTACCTAAAATTCGTTTTTAGACAAGCGTGACACAGTACCATGTCAATTCACTGCAGTTTATCCTAAATTGTGTCAGCTTTTACATATTTATAATATACATCGCTTTGTATCATGAGAACACACCACAAAGTCAAAAGAAGTCTTATAAGAGTACAGATATTCAAAGGGCCATGGTCTTCTAACGTACATGCGCAGAGGTCAACTACAGCAAAAAGAGCATTCCTAAAAAGGAATTTTAAATTCTTTTCAAAAGGTAATTCAACTTAGCCAGAAAAAACCTGAAAGCAAGAAATACAATTAAAGAGGATGCTAATTAATCATGGCTTCTCAGAGTCACATTAAAAAAAAAAAAAAAAAAATCACGCTCTTCCCCTTGGAAGGTCCACAGAAGGCAGCAAATCACTATGTCAAAATACTTAATAAAGTATTCTGTCAAAAAACAGGTAATTAAGTCACAGTAAATCTTGACTTATTTAAGGACTCTCCCACCAAATATGAGTGTTTATTATTTTTACCGCTGAAGTAACTTTGTTTTGAAATGATTTTTAAGATTTCATATGCTGTTTTTGAAACATTCCTATCTATGCAAAAACTTATGTATTGTATGCTTTAAGGGGACTTCAAAAGGTAATCTTATCTGTCTACACAGAGAGACTTCCTGCAGTACCCAGTAACCCAGATCACTTGATTGTACAGAAACACAACTACCAAATGTATATGTACAGAGAGTAGGAGATTTAAAGATGGAACCAAAATGCCCTGGGCTTGAGAACCACAATGTGTTACTGACACAGACACCATACATGCTAGCTTCCACACTGACACTGAAACAGGAAGTTCCAAGCTCTACTCAAGCTAAATGAATAGTTCACTCTCAAGAAAACTCTCACATCCTCTTCCACAAACCCTCTTTTCTCCACTTGCTCCACTCCTTTTGTTCATCTCATTAAATGATAATGCATCAAGCTAGCTAAGCTAACCTGTTTGCAGCTGAAGAAGCCAGATTTCTGCCCTTTCAGTGAGCTAACGTAAAGTGTGAACCAGTTCAGCTTCTTACCACTGTCAATTCTTTGCCAGCTGCTTTCCGGAATGCTTTGGTCCATCTCATCTTTCTGGGATTTCGCTTCTTTTTAAAGTTTCTGTGGCATTTTGATTTGCAGAATCTAAATATCTTAAAGAAGAAAGGAAAGATGGGGAAGCTTACAGTCAAATCATATTATTCATGCCACACTGCAAGTCTGATATCAAACATTGAAGTTTCTCTAACAATACCGCTCATTGGAAATTACATTTATCTTTCAAATTTCAATATTTTTAGTTCAAATATAGCTATTAACAAAAAGAAGTTCAAGCACTATTCTTGTTTTTCATTCTAGTCATTTTCACAGCTGTCAGGGACATGCACAAATACTTACAATTAAGTTGACTCTAAATAAAATATACTGGAGTTGTGGGAATTATCATCTGCAAAAACAACTATAAAAACAAACCTGTACTATGAATAAACGATTTCCTTTACCTGTCAGCACTTTTCAGATACAGTCCCATGCTGACAACAACAGAAAATCCTCACACCTCACACTTTTGAATGCAATACACATACACACATATCACAAAAAAAGTCTGCCTTCTGGAATGTAGCTTTAAGCCTTAAAGATCGCCCTGCAGTAGGAGTTCTAATTAAGTCCTGGACTGAATTTACTGAAAGCTGTTAAAGTATATGCCAAAACATTCTTACTGACCTTCCCCTCCTCCCCGCTCCATTTTCTCTACAGAATGCTACACTCATTTTAGGCGCTAGCCACAGAAGCACCTTATAGTCATTCAGGTGATGTTTTCAGGCCCATTAAAGATGCATAGAATAAACTTCACTATCCATACCTGAAATTTCCCTTTTATTACTATTGAAACTATGTAGGTAATGCCCAAGATGAAAAACAATCCTCCATCTTAAACTGTACCAAATCCAACAGACATTTTCCAGTCAAAAAGAGTACACAGCAAGATGGATGTAAGATTGGGGGGGGAAGATATGAACCACATAATCATATCCATATTTACAGTTCTTAATCTCCCCTAAAATTGTAAAAATTGTACTTCACTTTGAGCTATCTACTCTATGTACTTCACTTTGATGCTGTCTAGCATCCAGAGCAGAGCTGAAATTTTACTTAGGAATACTCAAAATGACATGTTTTATTAATGAGTTTTTGAAAACCCTGTTTTTCTTCAGCTGTGCTCTTCTTCCCATCTAATAGCCACTTCTAAAGCAAACTAATAGAAAATATGAATAGAAATAGAAAGTATTAAAAAAAAAACAAACCCAAACACACACCTTGTGGCTATTTTCTACTAAATGGGACTGTGTCAATCCACATCTACCTCTAAATTCCCAAAAGCTGTGACTCAGATGAGCAATACAGTTGAGCCAGTATCTGTCTGGACATCTGCGCATGAGAAAAAAGTTATTTTCATAAGCTTCATTTTACACTGGGGTCTCCAACGCCCTATAGGAGCAATAAGGAGCACAGCAGAGGCCATGAAACTATACATGGTGTTTTATATACAGAATTCTCACCATAAAGTAAAGCCCAAAGCGCTATGCACATCCTGTTATGACAGCCTCAACTGCGTAAGTCACACCAGATATCGAGTGAGTTACAACTTCGAGTGCCATAAGAGAGACACAAACCACTAGCTTTAGTGCACATTCTCTGTCATCTGGATTGTCCAAAGCTTCAGAACCACCGGCTATTAATCTGAAGCCTCCACTTCTCCAAAATCAGAAAATAAACGGATAAAGATTTTTTTGTATTGCTCTGCAAAGTACATATCTTCTTAGTAAAAACTGAAAACAAGTAATTCAGCCCCCACTCTTCTGACAACCACAAAAGCTGCTGAATTGCAGCACCGCTCCACGTGACGGCTCACGAATCGCACGTGAACCCGGGCGGCGGGTGATGCCACCTAGCACCACCGAACCATCGCCAGCACGGAGGGTGCTGCCGGGGGCAGAGACTGGGTGGGGCACCGGCACGGAGAGGGAAACGCTGCCTGCCGTCCCCGGGACTCTCCGCATGGCGGGTGAGGCTCGGCAGAGGCGCAAGCAGCCGCACCCCGCGCCAGGAGAGGGGCACCCGGAGCGCCTGGAGCGGACACGGCGGGGGGGGGGAGGGCCCCCCACCCCCGGCCCAGGCCCCGCCGGGCAGCCTGCGAGGCGGAGGGGGCCCTGCCCCGGGAGACACCGCTGACAGGCAGCAGGCGCGCCCTCCCCGCGGCGGGCGGTACCTTGCAGTCGTTGCGCACGAACATGACGCCGTGGCCCGGGTAGATGGGCCCCGAGCAGAAGTAGCACTTCTCGATCCGCATCGCCGGGCCGGGCCCTACCGCACCGCTCCGTTCCGCGCGCAGGCCCCGCCGGAAGGGCGCACGCAGCTGACCGGAGGCGGCGGGGCGCCACCCCCGAGAGTGGACACAGCGTCCCCTGACGGCCCCGGGCCGTCACAGCGCCGCCTGCGGGAGCACGCGCATGCGCAGACGCTGCCCGCCCCCCACAAGCCCCGGAGTGCGGGAACGGCACTTGGTCCGCGGTGTTTTACCGTTAAACCACGCAGCCGCTGCTCGTCAGGAGCTTTAACAGCCCCGATGGTACCTCAAACGTGTGTGTGTATATATATGTATTATTCTTGGATGAAATGGAAATAGCATAGGAGTTAAGAAAGGGTCACAGGAGTAGAAACTAGCACCTGAAAAATTTAATAAGGTAGTAAATAATGCTTAGGCCAAATAAGAGGGTATTAGCAATGCATGCCTCACAAAAGGCTACCTCCTCAAAAGAATACAAATCAGTAGAACTTCAAGGACTGACGGGAGACAACCTGCTGTGGAGATAAGGATCGGACAATTGCTAAAGCACTCCCACACACTCCTCTTGAGCATGCACAGTGAATTAAAATCAGAGCGTAGCTTAAAAATTAAGTGGAAAAGATACCAATGGAAGATGAGGATGCTTAGTCAGGTCAATGATTATGTATTAGATAGGTGTGGTGTGGTAACTGTCATGCATAAACGTCAAAACAAACTCTGGTGGGTGTGCTTCATTTGTAGAAATATTCCACTTTGTTTTATTCTGCGCAGGGTGCAATGTCTCCTCTCTAAACATACTTCATTTGGTTCAGGAGTTATTTTAAATTACAGGTAACACCGACACAGGCACCTGGCTGGGAACAAGCAAGTGCTCACTCTGGGTTTCCAGCCAAGCCAGACGACAGGAGTTACTGGGGGTGACAGAGCGACAGCCGGCCATGATGCGGGCAGTGACAACCGCAAACTGTGTCCTCAGCAGGCACAGGCACAACCCACCACAGAGCCACCAGAATATGAAATACAAGGAGGACCGTGAGACTTATATGTCTTAGCAAGATCTCTTAATAAAACAGATCAGTCATATATAAAATGTGGTAGAGATCATTGCTCCAAAGATGAGAAATGGCCACAAGGCCACCACACGAACAACGCTGAGACTATGCTGATCTCCAGAGGTCCCTTCCAACCCCTATCATTCTGTGATTCTGTGATAGTTTGTGTGGAAGTTCTCATTACTGTGCTTTCTTTGAAAGCTCCATTCATTGGCTGATTGGAGCCAATTCTAAATCCACTTCTAAAGCCAATTTCTAAACCATTACACTAAGGTTACTGGGGGGAAAAGGGTGAGAAAAGTATCTACCAAAGCAGCAATATTCACTCACCAGATATACACATCAGCCACATGCATGCCAACCACAATCCATTACATCAAGAGTGTGGTCCGTCCTTTGATTTCACCAGGGAGAATCCTGTTGAAAGCTGAGAGTTACTTGTCCTAATTAAAGTATTAAAAAACCAACCAAACAAAACACCCCTCATACACAGAAACAAAGTTGGGATTAACTATGAAACAATACTGCATCTTGAAAGCAAGCTAACTTTTCTCTTTCCCAGTGACTCTCTGTAGGAGATGAATTTGCAAGTAACTTAGCACTGTTTGACATGTCCTTGGGCTGAAGCAGCGCAGCAGTAAAAAACAGAGACAGGAGTGTGGGAATGTCAAGAAAGAATTAAGTAAGCTAAAACAAATGAGGTAACGCGAATAGAACAGCCTATTAGAATGTAGCATAAGGCGCATGCTTAGAGCTAGAGATAATAGAACAGCCTATTAGAATATAGTATAAGGCGCATGCTTAGAGCTAGCTGACGAATAACAAACTGTGCGCATGATCGCATGGAGAATGTGTCAAGAAAATATATAAGCAGTGAAAAGCTGGCAATAAAGGTCTTCTGTGGACCATCTGTCAGGAGTCCGTGACATTCATCCCTGCAAATGGTGACCCTTGATGTGGGAGAGCAATGCTGAGGAGCAGTGTCCACAGGGACCCCAGCCGGACGAATCAAGCTGACGGTGGGACCACAGCTTTAATCCCGGGACATCACCTTAATATTACAGGTGAGCAGCTGGGGCAGTAACCATGGGAGCTAATCTCTCTGCCAAAGAAGAGGCGATTGTTAAATTACCGATTCAGTTATTGAGCAAACGAGGCATTAAATATGATACTTTTAAAGTAAAGTTATTACTGAAATTCCTGCAACAGCATGGGGCTCCATCAACAGTCTCAGCAGTGTTCGATGTTAAAACCTGGGAAGAAGCAGGGACAATAGTATGGGAGGCCGCCTCCCGGGGGATGAGACTGCCAAGGAGGTGATGACCACCTGGTGGCTCGTGTTGGAAACATTAAAGTCCTGGCAAGCAGAGAAAAGGGTAGAAACCATAGCTGCACAGACAGTGACCGGAGGCATGGACAGGGGTGGTGAGACTCCCTGTAGGGAGTCCCTGCCAGAAAATGATGCAGTAGATTTAGACGCAGACACCCAGCTGTTGCCGTCGCCCCTGTTAAAGCTGACGGCGCTGCCATCCATACCGCCCGTGACAGCTGTTTTACAGCTGCCAGCATCCTTTGATCCTTGGGACCAATGGAAACAACTGCAACGAGATGCAATAAAGGAGGAAGGGGCAGCAGGACTAGTCTTTCCAGTATTGATCAGAGATGGAGGACCCGATGACTGGGGCCCTTTTCAATGGGATCTAATAAAAGAATTAAGAAAAAACAGTAACTACATAGGGGCTTGCAGCTCCATTTTCCCAATCTTTGCTTGAAAATGTGATGACAGGGCAGTTATTGTGTCCCTATGATTTATGCACAATAGCGGCTACGATATTAACCCCAACGCAGAAGTTGTTGCAGGAGCAAAAATGGAGGGAACTTTGTGAACAAGCTGCCCTTCAAAATTTAGAACGATGGCAAGGAGACCCTCTTTTAGGGGCAGGCATATCACAGTTAATGGGCACGGATCCCATAGCAGACCCGTGCCTACAGGCGCAGTTGGATGACAATATACTCCGACAGTCTACCACTCTCGCTCTTCAAGCTATGTTAAAAATTCCGGAAGCCAGAAAGCCATCTCTATCATTTACTCGAGTCCAACAGCAGCCAACCGAACCCTATATGCAGTTTGTGGATCACTTGCAGGATGCATTAGACAAGCAGGTAGACAACAGAGAAGCAAAAGCAGCATTGCTGTTGAAATTAGCGGTAAAAAATGCAAATACCAATCGTAAAAAGATATTACAAACGCTGCCAATCAATGCTAACCTAGTGCAAATGATAGAGGCTTGCAACCATGTAGGCTCTATTGCTCAAACGGAGTCCTTAGCATCAGCCTTTGCAGCAGCTTTAACAATGAAGAGGGACACAAAGAAGCAGTGCTACCACTGTGGAAGCCCAGACCACTTAGTTATTGAGCGCCCTCAACAAAGACGAGGAGGAGCCCATTAGCACACCCGCCATACCATCCACGCTTTGCCAAAGGACACTATTGGGTGAGCCAGTGCAGATCCAAATATGATGCAGATGGACAGCCCCTACCAGCAGGGAAACGGGAGGTGGAGCACAGGGTGAGGTCGTGCAATGACACAAGCTCCCTCGTCACAAGAACCAAAGCAGGGCCCCCCGATGGGAACAGTGTCACATGTGATGGTTGCACAATCTCCAACTCCACCTGGAATACAACCACTCCGCTTACCACCTTGGGCACCCTCCCCGCCAGCACCTGAGGGAGTGCCAGCCTGCATGTCGCCACAGTAGAAGACTCAACTCTCTGGGGCACACGTATACATCGCATTCCATTGAATGTGAAGGGCCCAATTGGGGGAGGCTGCAGTGCACGGTTGCTAGGTCGTTCCAGTACCACCATGACAGGCCTGTTTGTCCTCCCCGGAGTAATTGATGCTGATTATAGCGGCCAAATACAAGCTATGGTCTGGACACTGGCCCGACTGCTGTCAGTTCCAAAAGGAACCCAGATTGTGCAATTAATACTTTTTTGAGCAATAGTACTGACAGCCAGTGAAACAAGCCGCGGCTCTGCTGGGTTTGGATTGACAAGGCAACCACCTGTTTTTTGGACATCAGATATCACGCAACATCGTCCAACCATACATGTAACCCTGTGGAATCCTACCAAGCAGACACAGACGAGCCAATGCACAATGCTAGTAGATACAGGCGCAGATGTTACAGTTATCACGGCCAAAGATTGGCCTTCCACGTGGCCTACAACATCCCAGCTAGCAGATTAGTAGGAGTCGGAGGCCTGTCCAGCACATTTCAAAGTCCTACAATCCTCACGATAAAGACCCAAGAGGGAATGACACGTTCTGTTCGTCCTTACATCACACCGATTCCCATTAGCCTGCTGGGACGTGATGTGATGGGACAGTGCAGATTTACCATCTCCACCCCTGAATATTTTCGGTAGCAGCCATTGAGGCGTGACCACCACTCCACCTCAAATGGACAAGAGAGACCCCCGTATGGGTGGATCAATGGCCGCTCACCCAGGAAAAGGTCGCAGCCCTACAGGAGCTAGTCCAGGACCAGCTTGTGCAAGGACACATAGTACCAACCAACAGTCCATGGAATTCCCCAGTATTTGTAATCAAAAAGAAAAGTGGAAAAAGGAGATTGTTGCATGATTTACGGCAAATAAATGCAGTCATAGAGGATATGGGCTCGTTACAACCCGGCCTACCATCACCTACAATGATTCCATCCAATTGGAATATAATCACTGTCAATCTGAAAGACTGCTTTTTTACCATCCCGTTGCACCCAGACGATGCTCCAAAATTTGCTTTTTCAGGGCCAAATCTTAATAAGGGGGAGCCAATGGATTGGTATCACTGGACTGTACTCCCTCAGGGAATTAAAAACTCCCCAACAATGTGTCAGTCATATGTTGCAAAGGCAATTCACCAATTAGACAATGTTATCCAAAAGTTTACATTTACCATTACATGGATGATCTATTGTTAGCAGGGCCAACTCGTACTGTGCTCAAAGAGGCCCTTCAGGCCTTAAAGCAAGCACTGCAGGATGCAGGACTTCAGATAGCCCCTGAAAAGATACATACAGAATCTCCACGGAGGTATTTAGGATGGAAAATTTTGGAACAAACCATCCAGCCTCAAAACTTGGGAATAACCACCAATATTTGGACCTTAAATGATGTACAGAAACTATTAGGTAATATTAACTGGATTCAAACCCAATGCGGCATTGACAACGCCACTCTTACTCCTGTTTGACCTGGTAAAAGGAGACACCAATATAAACGCACCACAAAGTTGGACACCAGAGGCACAACAAGCACTACAGATAATCAACCACAAACTGTCGAATCAACAATGCCATCGTCACAGTGAAGACATCCCACTCACACTGTTTGTTTGTAACCAAGAAGAGCAGCCTCTTGCTATAATTGGACAGTGGGATCCACAACGTAATGACCCTTTTGTTATTCTAGAATGGGTCTTTTTACCCCACTAACCTACCAAGACCATTGCCACACAAATAGAAATGTTTGTCGACCTTATTAAAAAGGGACAGGAGAGAATAGTAGAGCTTGCAGGGGAAGAACCAACACTTATTGTGTTACCTATCATAAAAACTCATCTGAATTGGAGTATTTAAAATAGCCTTGAACTACACTTAGCCTTAGTGGGTTTTAGCGGAAAGCTAGATACCCATCTTCCCCCACACAAGATGTTTACCTTTTATTATAATGTTAAAATAGAAAATCGACCATTGTTTCAAAGAGCGGCCGTACGGTATTTACTGATGGATCAGGGAAGTCAGGCAAAGCAGTGGTAACATGGGAAGAGAACGGAGTCTGAAAGCATGAAGTCAAGATTCTCCACGGCTCACCACAAATAGCGGAGTTGCACGCAGTCATAATGGCCTTTTGATTCTGGCCTACTGCCCCTCTTTATATAATTTCTGACTCCCAATACGTAGTAGGCGTGGTTCAACAAATAGAAAGAGCTGCTCTTAAACATAACAAAGCAAACCCTGTTTTTAAAATTTAAAGAACTACTTTTTTTAATTGAACAGCGGAAACACCCCTATTGTTTAATTCATATTCAGAGTCACACACAATTACCGGGTTTTCTTACACACGGTAATGCCCGTGCTGACATTTTAACTAATGTAACCCTTGCTGCTCCCATACCAAATGTATTGGAGCAAGCATGACACTCTCACGATTTTTTCCACCAATCAGCAAAGGCTTTAGCGAAACAATTCTGTATCACCATTGCTGACGCCAAGTTAATCGTGCAAACTTGCCCAGACTGTCAGGCCTGTGTATCTACCCCTGCCTTAGTGGTGAACCCTCGAGGTTTACATTCCCTCCACCTGTGGCAAACAGATGTCACTCACATTCCTGAGTTTGGACTACTTAAATATGTTCACGTATCCGTTGATACGTTCTCTCATGCAATATGGGCAATGGCCACCACTGGTGAAACTAGCAGACATGTACAGGCCCATTTCTGAGTTGCTTTTGCTGCACTCAGAATCCCAAGTGAAGTTAAAACTGACAATGGCCCAGCCTATAGCAGTAGCTCACTTAAAACCTTTTTTCACAAATGGGGTATTTGCCACGTTACTGTCATTCCCCACTCCCCTACCAGTCAAGCTATAGTAGAATGAACCCACCACACAGTCAAACAACTGCTCCAAAAACAAAAAGGGGGAGAGAGCCAAGAAACCCCGCAAAAATATTATACGTGATGAACCACTTGTCATTACCATTTCAAAACAATGATACCCCACCTATAGTAAAACATTATAAATCCATGAGCAAAGCCCTAACGTCTATTGAACATTCAGAACAGCCCTTAGTAATGGTAAAAGATCTAAACACGGGCCTGTGGGAAGGCCCTCATCCGTTAATAACTTGGGGGAGAGGGTATGCTTGTGTCTCCGCAGGTTGTGGTCCCAAATGGATTCCGGCAAAAGGAGTGAAACCATGGCTTGTGCCTTCATCACCTTCCTCGCCATCGTCAACCTCTGCCATTCGTGGGTCTCCATCCAACCATGAAGAAATGTGTGGGCTACCCTCGCAAGCTTATCGGGACAGGAGTCGACACGCCTGTCCTCAGCCAGCGCGGATAATCCCTTTACAACATGTCTTGTGGGGACTCATGGTTGACTGGATGGGGAATCACAGGATGGTTCAAGGAAATAACAAAAACGGCTATAGTATTTCTAATAATATTCCTAATTTTACTTTTAATTTTGCCATTCTTTTGTCAGTGCTTGCAGCGATTAATAGAGAGAACAGTAAAAAATGTCTAGCTAATACAAAATAAAAACTGGGGAGATGTAGGAGATGAATTTGCAAGTAACTTAGCACTGTTTGACATGTCCTTGGGCTGAAGCAGCGCAGCAGTAAAAAACAGAGACAGGAGTGTGGGAATGTCAAGAAAGAATTAAGTAAGCTAAAACAAATGAGGTAACGCGAATAGAACAGCCTATTAGAATGTAGCATAAGGCGCATGCTTAGAGCTAGCTGACAAATAACAAACTGTGCGCGTGATCGCGTGGAGAATGTGTCAAGAAAATATATAAGCAGTGAAAAGCTGGCAATAAAGGTCTTCTGTGGACCATCTGTCAGGAGTCCGTGACATTCATCCCTGCAACTCTCTACTTCCCTGAAACATACATTCATATCTTAGCACGGAAATTAAATACAAATTAAAAGATTTAGTGACCAGCTTGTGGTTGAGGCCCTCTGGCTTCTCACTATAAATGTGAAATTTTGTTCTAAGTGTGAAAAATGAATGAAGCTGAAATTGCTCAGTATTAACATAAGGATAGAGACAGTAACCCAAGGAAAGTAAAGGGAATCAGACATAAATTTTAACATCTACAGTTGATTTACTCTAGAATTCAGGCAAATCACTTTCTGCTCCATTTCAAGATTTGTAAGATCCAAGTCTTCTACAGGGGAATTAATTTTTAAAGCAAAATTTGAAGTACTGTCTAAAATCGATGGCTATGCATGCATTGCTCTAAGGAACCTATTACTCCTCCTCTTCCCCCTCCTTCAGAGTTGCCTGTTTATTGTGAAAGGACCTAAATGTTAGGCCCTGTACCTTCCTAAATTGTTTGGAATTGGAGATGATCTCTGTTCTTCAATCTTAGGATGCCATCCCAGCTCAGAGTCTGAAATCTTCCTCACTGTGTAACACACTACCACCACAATCCTGCTCCTCCATTTAAAAGAAATTAACCATCAGAGTATGTTAATGATAAATCCACGTGTTGAATTGCACATACCTTTAGGGCATTTGTTGCTTTCTGGTTTCTAGGACAACAAAAAAAGGCAGTCAACCTGAGGCTATATTAAGAAAGATGGAAGGAAGAAAAAAAAATGCTTTAGCACAGTACAGTCACTAACCTTATCAGCACAGAGCTTGTCTCCAATCTTTTTCAAAACCAGACCTCAGCCATATCCTATTGCAGGAGACACAGGCTAGAGCATATGACTGGTGACTAGTACACACCCTCAGTCTTAAGGAACAATAGCTCTGAACTGACTCACAGAGAGCAAGATAGGACTGTACAGGATATTAGTCGCATGCTGCACGCCAGAGGGAAGGCTCTGTGGCTGTGACAGAAGATGGCTGATAAGAGGAAGTAGTAGAGACACATACACAAAGCAACTTTATGAGGGAAACTATGAAGACACGAAGTTTACATGTAAAGGCAAAACCAAATAATAATCAAGTTTGCTCACGTCTAAGGCTGCTGTGCTTTCGCATATGCAATTGCAATCCTTTTTCAGTTTGATTACTTTGAGTCTCCTGCCCATGTGACTTTTTTTTTCCCCCATGGCTGTATTTATTTCACTGAAGACAGCTTTTTCCAGGCAGAGTACTCTATTGTGAAGTCTTTGGTGGCTTCTACAATTTAAACACTGTGGATTACAGACAGTCACCAACACCTCCAGCAGACAGATGGGATGTGACAGCACAGTGATAATACAATGATTTACAATTGAATTTTCCCCCCCTCCTTTTTTCATATCAAGGCACTGATATTCTCTTCAAGTACAAGTAACTATGTTGTGGATTGGAAGTGCTTACTCCTGATATAAAGACTGGAGGTTGCTGGAGCAAGAATTCAGATTAATTATTAAAAAAATACAAAATGCATACTTCTACTCCATTAAGAGTTACGCACAGACAGAATTAGAGATCCAGCTGAAAAAGAGCCTCACTGGAAGAGGTTTTGCAGCAAACTGAGTGGCTCATTTGTTTGATTTTTGACACAGATTACCAGAACAAGGCTTTTTTCACTAAACATCTCAATACCTTAAACTCATATCAAAGCTCTGGTCTGCAAATATTTACATACTTGTCCAAGTTTCCTAATACAAATAAAAGAACTGTCATATACAGTCATATAAAAGAACTAACAACTGTCAGGCACATCTACTTGTAGAATGAGGTTCATAGAGCACATAATCACGTCAGCTGGAAGACACTTTTGGAGCTCATCTAGGCCAAAGTCCTACTCAAAGCAGGAAAAATTACACCAGGGCCACATCCAGTTGAGCTTTTAGTATCTTCAAGGATGGAGATTCTGTTACATCCCTCAGCTCCTGTTCCAATTTCTGACTACTTGTATGGCGACAATTTTTTCCTAATGTCTAATGAGAATTTTCTATATACCAACTTTTCTCTATTGCCTCTTTCCTGTCCCTGTGCCCTCTGAGAAGGGTCTGGCTCCATCTTCTGTATACCTTCCCATTAGATAGTTCAAGACAGTAGAAAGGTCTGCCTTAGCTTTCTCTTCTCAACACTAAGCAAACCCAGTTCTCTCTCTTCCTACCCCATGTGCTCCAGCCCCCAATACTGGTGGTATCTGCTGGGACTCACCCCAGTGTGTCAGTGTCTTTCTTCTACTGGGGTGTCCAATACAGGACACAGAACTCCAAATGCAGTCTTATAATTACTGACTATAAGGTCAGTATACTGACCTTATATATATATATATATATATATATATAGTATACTGACTATAAAGTCAGCCGGCTGGCTTCATTTTACTAATGCAGGCCCAGGTGCAGTTGGTTGCCTTTGCCACAAGGGCACACTTGTGGCTCCTGGTCAACCTGCTTTTTAACAGAATGCCCATCACCTTTTCTACAGAATGTTTTTTCAGCCAGTACTACGGCACGGGGTTATTCCAACCCAGATGGAATACCCAGTCACACTTGCCCTTGTTAAACTTAACGAGGCTTAGTTCAGCTCATTTCTCTTGCCTGTCAAAGAAGCTCTGAATAGCAGCTATACCCTCCCAGCTATCATAACCTACCTGGTAATCTACACTGCTGTTGATGGAAACAGCTATTCTGAAATATCAAGCTCCTTACCTTTGTAGAAGCAGTAGATTTTACAAAATGTATGGCTTGATTCCCTGTGCTCTCAACATGCTACATGCTCACATTAGCAGCTTTCTGAATGTCTTATGAATATAGAATTGTTGCCTCTATTTTCTTCTATGGGTTTGAGCTCCTTCTGGCATCACCCAGGATGCATCAGCCCCCAATCCAACTGGTTCAGTCAGTGCCAGAGGGTAACATCAAGAAGTACCTAGGCCACAGAAGAGAACTTAGATGCATTTGAACTAAAAAAAACCAAAACCAAACGTAATGCAACGTCCTTCTGCATGGTCCCTAATGCGGAAGGACACAGACTGATATTGAACTGAGATAACAGGAAATATTACAATTCAGCTCAACAAATGCTGACAAGGTTCAAATCAGGAATGTTCAGCTATTTTATATTAATAAGAAAATCCCAAGACAAAGCATCATAGTGGAAATCCTTTCCAGAACTTTGTTCCACTACAGATCAACATTTTTGCCTGACACTGGATGGAAACAACTTTTCTTGAAATAACAGTTTCTAAACACATCAGAATTCTTCTTTGTTTGGTTGAGTTTTTTTTTTAAAACCAGTACTAGACTGATAAGTAAGAATAGTGTAATTCACTGTCAAGAAACATTTACCATGATTTCTTATGAGAGCTAAAAAGGGGACAAAAGTTTTGTCACAGAATAATTCAAACAGATAAATCTTATGGCACATTTCAAAGGCTGACATCAAAGCAATTTTATGTAGGCTCTCTTTACACAGTAAATAGTTACATATAATATGCATGACAAAAATATGACAGTTTCAGTATTTAAGATTCAATCTCCAATCTAAACATAAGCATTCAAAATAAAGTATTTTTACGCCATTTCAGTAGTCACTTAGCTCAGCAGTTGGCTGCAATAATCCTTCAAGTTTTCACAAACTGGATGGAGCTATAAGCACAAAAACCCCCATTAAAGTTAATGCATGGCAAAGTTCCACCGCAACCCTCTGAAAAGCAGAGAATTACATGAAAAGAAATTCAGACACTGAAGTGCATTGAAATGTATTGTGTCCTACAGTAGAGTTTGATACTCTACTAGTCAGAAACATGATGGTAACTTCAAAAGGCACTCTGACTTAAGCTATAGTAACTCTGGTCCACAAGCATTTCAGAATCTTGGTATTGTATAGTAGAAAAAAACCCTATATTTATTCAATATAAATTGCTTTAATCTCTGTCCTAGCCCCAGAGCAGTCAAATTTTATTGCACTTTTAAAATATTCTGTGTAGGCTGTGATAAAAATCTAATATTTACACATTGTGTGTGTTAAAGAACAATGCATTACTTTGTAAAATATTTTAAGAACCAAGTTTTAGCACTTATTCTTGCATTATTAATATAACCAGAGGCTACACCAAATATATATATATTTTTAATTAGGTCCTGTTCTAGAAACATTTTTGGTCCTTCAAAAAATTTGTTATGATGCCAGCTGTGAACATGAATTGCAGCAATGTTCACCTGAAATTGCAGTAGTTAGAACACTTAAATAAATAAATACATAATTCCTAAACAAGCAATAGTTTTGGAGTTTTGTAAATAAACTGCTGTGGAAAGTCTGTAAAAAGACTCAATTTGGCATGTTATGACTTAATTAGCAATAACTTCAGAGAGTTATACAACCTCTGCCAGGGTAGAAAACAGTTTGGTAGGCACATCTTATAAATCAGCCTGGAAAAAAGACCCAAAAAATACTGATTATTCCTTAGGTTGTATTAATAAATAAAAATTATCAAAAAGTAACATGATTCACTGAAACCAAAACTGATATTCATGTGATTCATGAGGGGGGGAAAAGCAACTCTACTCTTTTTTAAATAAAACCTAAAGGAAATTAACAAGCCATAAATGAATATATGATAACCAAGATGTACAAGATACAAAGGTTGGCAGAATAAAATGAGCGTTATAAATTTATAGAAATACTGATCTAGACAGAAAAAAATCATCTTTCATTTTTCAATTCAAATTTGAAGAAACGTTCAGAATCTGTGGTTGGTAAAACAAATTCAGTGCAAAGCACTAGCTCTGATGAAATTTTGCTGACATCTAGGTTGCCCTACATTCCTATTAAAACATGAGTGGTAACATAAACAAAACATAACAATAGATGTACAGTTATGTCATTTACATATAAATATATGTATATGCATGTTCTAGAAATTCAAATTATGAGGAGGCCTCATAGGCTGTGTTGGATATATTTTATATAGTACAGTTGTAGTTTCCATGTTCATGGCATACGCAAAGTGCTCTACGTATGCAGCCCTGTGTTCCTCTGCAGTTTTTTATTCTCTATAGAATAGCTTTCTTTTGGTTTTCTTCACTAAAAACTTTTGGTTTGAGAGAGCAAGGAGAGGCTACTCACAGGCTTTTGTGGAAAACACAGGATATGCTCTTTAAGATTGCTATTGATTGATAAAGTGATTACATGTTTCTGTTCAAAACCAAGAACCATGTTGGTAAGCTTGCTGTTAGTACAGACAAAGAGCTGTCACAATATCTAATGTAAATGCCTAGTCTATGTAGTTCATGGAGCCTTCAAAGGGTAATTGAAACTCTTTCAATTCAGAAGCCTACTCTTTCTCATTGCCCACACAGAGAGATGTTTCTGAATTTGGTAATGAAAATTCCACTCCTTCCCTCCAAAATAGAGAGAGTAATATCCAGTGCTACACCAAATTTAAACCTCTGTCCCATCACTAATAAACTGTATACCTTGCAAGTAAAGGTCAATGTTGTTTGAGAGGAAAAAGACAAAACTTAGTATCAAGAATTAATATAGCTCATTAAATAACTACATAATGTGATTTTTCCATAAGTTAAACAGTTAAGCTGCAACTGTACTATATTCTAGCATATACATTAAACTTAATTGTAACTAGGTTAACAGCCACATTTGCCTTTTTCTTGCTCCTCATTCAGGTGTTCTGTAGAGCTGTGCCCATTGGAGCGCACTACCCCTTCTGGGATCCAGGATTTATCCACACACCGTTCCATGCGCTTCATAATGAGGTCAAGCAGAGTTTCAATGGCTTTGCTTACATTATTCCCATTAGCTGCACTGGTTTCAAAATATGGTATTCTGCAGAAGACAAAACCCACAAACTTACATCACACAGTTTATATTCATAGGAGCAAAAGCAATACATGACTACTGCCACGTACTTAGAAATCACACACTGTTACTGCTACTCCATAGCAGAAAGACACTAAGTAGACAGTGGTCTGAAATACAAAATTAATGAAATGGCTGCAACTGTAAGTAGGGCAGAAGAATAAGCTTTAATCTACATCATGGAGTCCACAATTTTACAGAGGCACTGGTCAGTATGAGTTCCCAAAGTTATGCTCCCAAGGTCTGTTTTTTTCAGTTCTGTTCCCCACAAAAGATGCAATTGCTTTGTATGGCCTCGTGTGCATAAGTGGTCTCCTTACTGATTTCCATCTACGTCAGCTAGGGTGTCATTTCAAGAGGGAAAGCTAGTACAGGCATTCCCCTGCAGGCAAGGCAGTAAAGACTCCTAATGTGGTACTCTAATCACTACAAGTCGTTTGTTCTGTTGACATCTCTCTTACAGACAAAAAAAAACCCAAACCCATAAAATCCCTCTGCTCAGACCACCTGTGACTTTGTGGGTGGGGAACTGGCTGACAGGCTGCACCCAAAGAGTGGTGATAAATAGCTCCTTTTCCAAGTGGCAACCTGTCGTAAGTGGAGTCCCCCAGGGATCAATATTGGGCCCAATGTTATTCAGTATCTTTAGAAGTGATCTGGATAACGGCATCAACTGTAGCCTGATGAAGCTTGCTGATGGCACCAAGTTGAGTGGGGAAGTAGACACTCCAGAAGGGAGAGCTGCTCTGCAGGAAGATCTGGATAGGCTGGAGGAGTGGGCCAACAAGAAGCTTATGAAGTTTAACAAGGACAAGTGTAAGGTCATGCACCTGGGAAAACATAATCTGGGAGTGCAGCACAGACTGGGATCCACCTGGCTGGAGAGCAGCTCTGTGGAAAGGGACCTGGGGGTCCTGGTGGACAGAAAGCTCAACATGAGCGAACAGTGTGCTGCTGCGGCCAAGAAGGCCAACAGGATGCTGGGTTGCATCAAAAAGGGCATCGCCAGCAGAGAGAAAGAAGTCATTATACTGCTCTACTCAGCGCTTGCCAGGCCACACCTGGAGTACTGTGTAATGTTCTGGTCCCCACTATACAAAAAGGATGTGGACAGGCTGGAAGGGGTCCAGAGAAGGGCCACCAAGATGATCAAAGGATTAGGCAGCCTGCCATATGAGGATAGGCTGGGAGAACTGGGTTTGTTCACCCTTGAGAAAAGGAGGCTTAGAGGGGATCTCATCACCGTGTACCAGTACTTCAGGGGTACCTACAAAGAAGATGGAGACTCCCTTTTTACAAGGAGTCACATGGAGAGGACAAGGGGGAATGGACACAAGTTGCTCTTGGGGAGATTCCAATTGGACTCCAGAGGGAAATTTTTCACAGTGAGGACAGTCAACCATTGGAATAATCGCCCCAGGGAAGTGGCTGACTTGCCATGTTGGATACCTTCAAGAATTGCCTGGAGAGGGTGCTGGGCCATCTTGTCTAGACTCTGCTCTTCCCAGAAAGGTTGGACTAGATGATCTCTGAGGTCCCTTCCAACCTCTGATTCTGTGATTTGTTAAAAAGGGTTTCTGGGCATTTTAGTTCATTATCATTGTGGGCCAGGATGTTTCAGTGGCAGGTCTGTAGGCTTTTGACTTTCTGTACTCAGTGCTCCCTACAGGGTGGTGCTGGGTGGCTACATTAGCATACTCCCCAATAATGACTGAAACAATCACTTTGTAATTTTAAGTCTTTCTTAACTTGCAAGATTCCATGAGTGGTCAAAAACAATAAATTACTGTCTCAGCATGTAGGCCTCCTGCAGTTGTTTTCAAAATACATCACTTAGAAGTACATGAACTTCCCACAGAAAGAGGATATTCACTATCTCACATTTTTGTTACCAGAAGACTGGTGCAGCAGGATTTATCTTGCTTCCCCTCAGGAGCATTTGGGAAACTGACTCCTAGCAGCTATCCTGTCTCACTTCTACAGGACAGAGAACTTTGTAACTATCTACAGATTAGACATGATCTACAACTTTGACTTAGTTCCCTATTCCTAAATTAAGTTGACATTTTCAGCCACAAAGATAAACGTTTCATAAATTATTTCCAGAAGGTGAAGTCTCATCCAAAGAGATCTCTTTCAAATCTTTAAGGAATGGCTACATGCCACCTGCTGCTGTTAAAAAGTTCTTGCTCCTTCATAAGCAGCTGGTTAAAGTACCAAATGCACTTGCTGTTGCATGTGACATGGACTTCAACCAAGCATTTTCACAGAAGAAAAAACTAAGAAAGTAATATTGCACTAAACCCATTTGTCTCTAATAGACAGTTTCTTCTGATTTGCCTCCAATGACTCTTCAAGGCCAAGGAAAGCTAATTTGTGACTATGTGATAGGAAACACAACAGGACTTGACCTGCAGAACAAGGCAGGTAGCACTGAGGACCTAGCATTCACACTATGCATGTTTTGCAGGCTTTGCTTTGGACCAGCTCTAATCTAGTCCCTCAGACTGAATACAGATTACTGGTTGGAGCACATCATCTAGTTAAGTTTTCAACTGAGAAGAAATCCAGTTCACATGCTAGAAAGCTGCTCCACTGTGTGACTCAAACCACAATAAAAGGACCAGAAGATTTGCTGCAGAAGTGCACTTCTGATCCACACTGAAATGCAAATGTAATCCAGAGATGAGACCCATGGAAGAGTTAGGGGAGTATAAGAGTGCTATGGGATTAATTAGTATCCAATAGGAACAAAGATTTCACATAGTTCCTTTAGGAACACATGACCTGTACCTGTAGGGAAGGGGAAGAGCAATGCTACCCTGTCTTCCTGCTGGTCTGACTTGATTTTTAGACTCTTTGGGAGTCTCAGAGTGCAGATGCCTGCAGAAAGACACTGCTGTCCCCTTTGAGGCTAAGTGACCAAGGATTCAACCAAGGTACAGTCCTAACAAAATTGCTTGAACAGTTGGAATATTGAATGGGGAGGAGATAGAGTACAGAACCATGGTCTGGACCAGAACTACTCTTCTGTGGGCACCCAGCACTCTGTAAGCAGACTGTCCAAATGCCAATGAGTGGGTCCTGAGGCTCTCAGAGAAACTGAAGCTGCTTGTTTCCATGGCCATGCCAGAGACAATGGCTAACCTACAACAAACTTCTGTAAAACAAATCGGCTTGTAAATTAGGATACCATCGCTAGGTATTATTTTTGTTTTCCTTAACATCTGACGTGACTCTCATCACCTCACCAAATGCTCTTTCAGATTTCACTTTGTAAGAGACCTCAGTTTTCTGTGCCCAATAGAAAGCCTCAGCACAGGCAAGAGCAAAGAATTAGACCCCCATCGTTTACCTGCCTCTCCAGCTAAATTCTATCTCTTTTCCAGAACGTTGGTGAAAATTTACTTTGTTTACTGCCAAGGAAATAAGATTAACTAATCTCCAATGCAAGATTTTTGCAATACTAAGTAGGTAACGCAGAAATCATTAATCTCTGACAGAAAAAAAAAAAAACATACCAGTGAATTAAGCATTCCAAAATGCTTATTCTTTCAGTAACCTTTCAGTATACAGAAAAGGCATTACAGAAAACATTTCATTCTGCTTTAAACACGGCAATAACTGGAAGGAAGTTACTTACTCATATTTTTCTGCAAGTTCCTTAGCCTCCTCTTCTTTCACCATTCTCTGGTCTTCCAGATCGCTCTTGTTTCCACATAATACAATGTCAGGGTTTTCACAATATGCATGCATTTGTAGCTGACCTAACAGCAACAACACGAATAGGGGTCACAACTTACCATCACACATAAAGCTCACTAAGAACACTACTACATTTCAACAAGGACAAAAAGTCCTTCAGGAACATTACTCTGAAAGACAGAAAACAAGTATGTTCTCTGTTATCTCACAGGACTTCTGCTATTGCACTGAGGAGCTGGAGAACAGGTGGATATCCACTGTAATGTACTCAGTGAAAAAGCCAGGGAACAAGCCAGGGGAGCAGAAGCCTGACAAAGTCAGCATAGAGGCTGCGTATTCGTAGCTTAGGGAGTTATGCTCACCAAGCATCTTCAGTGAGCTGCCAGGAGATGATATACTTCCCTCTCCTGATGGATGACACAGTTTGGGAGCTCCTTCACCTACATACACCAGCCTAGTAATTTGCCTTCCATTAAGTTTTACTGACAAAGCTTCAGGTGAGTCAGAAAGAGTTTTGCATAGGCTTTCTACCTATACACCAGAGTCAGGGATACGACATTCTCTCAGCTTGCTTTTATATAGGTTTAAGATTCAAGTTCAGTAGGTAAAGCTGAATTTCAGGTAAGCGCTAGAAGCCACCACTAGCAGCTATTACAGTTATGAATGCAACATTTACTTTCCCTTACTGAGACTGCTATAAAAACCAGGTTTTTGATAGTATTTTTCAGCTCTATTTCTCCGTGAGACTCCATATTCACAAAGATATCTCCCTCCCCACCTGTGCAAAGAAAAAAAGAAGGAATAAAGAAAAGCCATACTTATCCAGTTCCTGACATTGAGAAAGCTTTGCTCATTTGTCATATCAAAGAGTAGAAGAAACCCCATGGCATCTCTGAAGAAAGCCGTTGTCAAGCTACGAAACCTAGACCAGCAAAGTGAAATTAGTTGGCTCATCTGACAAGTTACTTTGAAAATATAACTGCATACAGTCATAAAACTGAGGTAACTTAAGACTGAATTAACTAGGATGAAGTATTAATCATAATTGTTTTGCTGATGTAGAGACGGGATAACAAGAATTACTAACATTACTACAGCTTAATCAAGGCCTAAGGAAGTCAAAGAGACATTTCACTCGAGCATGAGAACTTTAGATAGTGTCTTCTACTATAAAGCACAATTGATCCAGATTCAGAAATTAAAATAAGAATGAAATTCAACCTCTGGACAGGAATTTGTCTCCTATACACACCAGTTCTTGATTTTAAGACTATCAACCACTAGGATGCTAGTCTATTGAAAGACAAATAGAAAATAATCTTTTGAGGTGATTTCACCTGACTTTCCCAAGACCTCAACATATTTACAGAAATTTAAGGAAAACTGAAAAAATAAAAGCTTTAAAAATATCTATATGCATTGGCCATGAAAAAATAAACAGAATGTTTCCAAAAGACAAGAAGCAACAATTACAGTTTTAATGTTCTACAGTTGTAAGTTACAGTTGCAATTTAATGAGTATTCATAGGAAACTTTCCATCAATGTTAAAATTAAAGTAAGTACACTTTCCCATCTTGAGTCATACAACTAAAATGTAACAATCAATAAAGAGAATTCATGTACTCAGTTCCATTTGCATCTAGCTTGATGACAGTTGCCTTACTTGCTAGGTGGGGGAACAGTACATACCTTTCCTGCCCTGCAGTATCCCAGAGCTGAAGATGTATCCTCTGTCCTCTGCCACCAACGCCATCTGGCCCATTGGGTCTATACACCTGTAGAAGGTAGATTTGCAAGACTGAGTGTTAGTGGCCCAGCCTCTACAGAACACAAAATAACTGACATTTAAAGTCATTAAATGCAGCAAAACTAGCACTGCTGATACAAAGATCCCAACTACAACTCAATCCCTCTGCATTATAAGGCAAAACTAACATGGGTTGCATTTTAATTTTGCATCCAATTGAATATTTAAAAATAAGGGTAAAAAGTGAAACTGAAAAAACAGTATCCAATAAACTATGGACTCCAAAAGCTATTTAGAACAGCCATTAAGTTTCATTAGGCAAGCTTAATTTAGTATTTTGATTTTCTGGTTTTTGCTATTATCTTGCATCATGTTCAAATTAAAATGTAATTTTAAGAAAGCAAGTAATCATGTAAGACCAAAAAAGCAAGATCATGTAAGCTGGCAATAAATTTCTACTGCTAACAGAACCTCACTAGCAAACAGAATATACTCATAAACACATCTTTTGTTAGCTGCCAAAAGATTGCTGAAAAAGACCTGAAGGTAGACCTTACCATATCACAGCTTAAAAGAAATTGGATTATAATAATAAAAGCTGAGAGTTTACTCAGCATGGAAGTATAAATAAGGGCATCTGTTAGCTTTGGAAGGATCAGATAAGAATAGATTCATTTCTTGTTTAGAACACTTCATGTTAGGTCATCTTCTTTACCTTCAACTGTCATCATACCTAAGATCACCAGAGTTACAAACATTACCTTTAGAGACACATAAACTTGCTGAATTTGTGGATTATATGACCCAGGTTGCAAAACCTAAATCTTATCCTGAGTTATCAAATATGGTGATCAATTAAACATACCATGTTTACTATCCCACAAAAGGAATACTAATTTATGCAAGAGACCAGTTTTGCATTTCACCAAGATATTTACTCCTTCTGCTACCATGGTGCGTATCATCCATCAAAAGCCGGTCTGCACAATGCCCGTTAAAACATCCAGATTTCTGGACACTTGGGAAATCATCAGACTCCACTGAAAGGCATTTAATACTTCTACAATAAGGAGGAAAAAAACTTGTGCCAACTCAATTTCTCAGTGCAGTAAAGACTAGCATCCAAATGGTCATCATAATGCAGCACTCGGCTTCACGTCAAAAGTATGTTTGCCTAGTTTAATAACAATTCAGGGGGTAAAAAAAAAACCAAACCAACCAACCAAAACAAAACAGCAAAAAACCTAACGTATTTTTCACAATTCTCTGGTAGCAGTAACTGCTTAGGAAGCCAGATCAGCTCCATTATCAGGTTATGTCATTCCATTCACATGCTTTAAAGCAGTTTAAAAAGCATCATTGCAGTCATTATTCAGTAGCCATTTCAGTTCACAAACAGCAAAAACATTTTTACTACAGCCCGATCCTTCCTCATGAAGTGAGTTCAACAGTAAAAGTGCTACTCCAGGTACTACGTGCACAACTCACGGAGTAAATACGCTCATCAACACTTGCTGAGCAGTAAGAAGGGGTTGCTTAGAATCAGCTCTTCTTACTTTAAGGAAAATGACAAAATAACCCAACAATGACAAAAATAACCAGGTAAAATGAGATCATTCCTTGTCACAAGATTAAGTACACAGTAACTGTTGATTGCATGCCTACGCATAAGGATCGGTAGGTTAGATTTTTATAAAATAGATTCTAGCCATCACCAAGACAGATACCATTTTAAAGTAGCACGTGGTTTGTGAAAACTCACCACTCTCTTTTCCCGAAAGTCAATGCCCACTGTTGTGATAAATTTGGAATTAAATTTGCCATCTGTATATTGGTAAAGAAGGCTGGTCTTTCCTACTCCAGAATCACCAAGTGCTAGAAATTTTATGAGGTAATCATAGTCCCCATCAGACATAGTGAGAATTCAGGAGGCACCTTAAAAACAAAGCAAAAAGGATTAGGTTAGTAAACAACTCTGCTAAGGCTTCTTTTGACAAATGTTTAAAATACAAATCATTATTTGAACTACAAAGCATCCAGCAGTGAGACCAGTTCTGTATTCTTTTACACTGGTTTCACTTTAAACCCTGAGTTATGCCAATTTTCAATATCAAATTCAGCTGAGACTGAAAAAAAAGCATAGTTAATTTTATTGCATTCCTCTTATTACAAAGATAAGGCAACACAATTTTAACTTCTTGAGGAAAGACTGAAAAATCAAGGTCAACGAATTCAATATATCTGGAACATGAACTGCAGAACTGTTTTTGATCCGTATGGAAGCTAGCAAAAGCTACTTAAGCATGCCAGCAATGCAATTCTGACCTCACGTTCACTGTGACATTATAAACGTATGCAAAAAAAAATCCGGACCGCCCACTATAATTAAGTAAAACTGTCAATCATTTTCTATTAATAGTTACTTTTCAGTCTTGAAAAGTATTTTCATACCAGGAGGAAAAATAACGAAGCAATATTTTGTTGTTGTTTGGTTTTGGGGGTTTTTTGTTTTGTTTAGAGGACCAATTTTCAAAGGTTTTAAAGTTTTTATCATAATGATAGTTAATCATTTAAACTAAATCTTGATACTGAATTGCCATTAAACATCACACACACTTTCTCATGGCCCATACACTTGTAAGAAATTTCTCTCTATCATTTTTGTGCCTTTGAAAAAATAACCATATTAGATATAGTCTGATCAAACTGCAGCAACAGCTAGAACATACAACAAAAATCACTGGCAAATTTCATATATCTAGAAAGACCGATGTCAGCACACTAGTACTTTCCTGTTGAGTAGCTACTGAGCCTCTCTTCCCCCAAAACAAACAGCAGAGAGCTGCCTTATGTTGTTTTCAGAAAAATTAACATGAAATGATAAGCCCAAAATAACTATTCTAAAAGCAACATAAAACTGGCATTAAATTGCCTCTTATCAAGGAGGGAAATAGATACCAAAATAAAAATAATAAGAGAGATGATGAAATAAAATACAAAACAAACAAAAAATCTGTTTCAACTGTAAATAAGTATTTTTGGAACTATCTGTAGCTTGAACTAGATAAAATTATACATTTCAAGTCAAACACTGCAGTAGTTTGCATCAATGGCAAAAACCAATTCATTTCTTGAATAGCAGCTCACAGCTTGAGGTTTGGAACAAACTCCATGTCTCAAGTATGTGGGCACCAATTGCCATCATTGACCTAAACCACAACTATCTTTAAAGCTTCAACTTTGCATTAGTACTGCTCTTGGTTACAAGACAGAACTAGAATTAGTCGACTTTGCCATGACTGGACTTACCATGATCAAATGCAGAGACAACAGTCAGATTCACACGCAGATACTCTCCAACTGAAGAGTCAGTGGAAAGCATCTGACACCTTTTTGCTGTTTCCAGTTTTGAAGTCTCCCTTCCCCCAGCCAAGGCATATTTTACATTATGCTCTCAATGACAGTAAAACCTTGCAGGAAAGGGATATTAAGGGACAGAGTTCACACTCACTACCACACCACAGCCAGCTAATTCACTTTCCACTGCTGTGTTTTAACACAAAGTTTTGCAATAGAGTTTACAAAAAAAAAAACCTCACAGTAATAGTTATCAGTGAACTTTTTACGTAAATACACCGCAACTGGAGGCCTGCATCCACCACACAGGTCTGAAGGAGTGGCATGTTCAAGTGAGCAAGTGGAACATGCAGCTACACAACAACATAAGAACATTTTGAGAAGAATTTAAAAGCCATGATCCATTAGACACACTCACACACACCAGCAAAAGGGGGGTTTGGGTTTGGTTTTGATTTTTAAATCCTGGCCCTTGTTGGGGAAGGAAAAAAAGTGTAAAGTCAGATCACCTACCTTGTAGCTCTGCAAAGGGTCTTTTCATTCAAATGCTCTAGAAGAAAGGGAAGAGTATTTTAAAAAGCAGACAAGAAGGTTTACTAAAGACTGGATTTCATTTAGACTTCCATCTCTTACATGGTGTTTCTTTTGCCCTCAAATGTCTTCCAAGGGCAAAGGGCTGTGTAAGCTCCCCCTCTATGCAAGTGTATGTTCTTTCAGCTTCAATATCCCTAAATTAATTGTTACTTAAAATGGCTTGAATGCAAAGCTTTGGACCAGTGTGTTATACGAAGACAAGCTAGCTTCATGTCTTTTACTATGCTATCCCACTTGTACAGTATTTGCCTTGACTTCTTGGTATTTTGATAGCTAGCTATCGGGATACAGAACATGCTTTTAATAAAAGATACAAATGGTAGTATCACCTAATCACTGCTAATTTATGTTGTAAGAAAGCTAATTTAGCTTGCGCCCTGCACAATGCCTTTCAGAGGAAGAAAGGGAGCTACAGCTCTTACCTGGAGCTGTATGAAACTGTTATGGTTCAGCTGCACCCTTCCACTGGACAGAGCTGGGTGAAAGCTCTGGTTAAAACAGAAAGGTCAAGGTTAGACCTTGGGGAAGTAAAACCTAAAGGTATTCCTAGTGTCACATCTGATTTGTAGAGTATCTGTTCGGACAAACACACCACACCGTTTGGACCACTTAAACCTCAATTCTCCATACAGCTGGTAACAAAAACAATTTGTGAATGACTGATAGAGGACTAGAAGCTCTTCAGAGGAAGGGCATAAAAATGGATTTGCTTGAGAAGGAAATTTTCTCCTTAGTCTTTTGAAATGCACACACCTTTCACTGCACCCCATAATGTCACTCTATTATTCAAGTATCTCCAGGGAGTGGTTCTTGTGAAACCCTGCGCAGTTAACCTATCCCTGGAGACATGCAAAGAGCTATTTTCATAAAAGTTTCAAGCCTTGTCCTCCTCCCTGTACAAATATTTAAAAAGTGATCTCCACCCTCTACTTCTGAGACCTGCAGTCTCAGGGCCCAGACACAACCAGCTCCTCACAACAGAAATAAGAATATTTTCACAGCAAAATATATTCATAGCAAAAACTGCTGTGGAGTTTTTAAAAGTCATGGCCCTGTTACTATAAACCCATCCCATATTTTCCTTCCAGTTTTGCTTCTTTTTTTAAATTAGGCTTTATAGCTTCACACCTTCCAGTCTTTTCTTCCACATTTCCATACTTTGTATATCAAGACAGTGGGAGGTAGAAAAGGAAGAATCAGAAAAAAATGATAATACAGTTATATCGGGTCACCAAAAAAAAAAAACTGAACAAAAAAAACAACCCAACTTAATTCGTTTTAGAATGATCCATTCCAAATCTCGCTTCTAAGAGTAAGAACTCCTTGGCTGAAAAAAACTCACTGATGGACACAGTTTTAGACTCCACATCAAGCTCTCCAGGATTTTTGCGTTTTGTAAACCCCTCCTTGCATCCCATTCAGCTCTGGCTTTGCACTTTGCCTAGCATGCAGATGGGTAGGGGCTATGAACAAATGCTGCGAAAACTCCACTGGCCTTTTCCATTGCTGAGAGGACCCCCACAGCCATCCCTTTAGCTGTGCCCATACATACAGCTGCCACTCTGAAGCCTATACACACATCCAGATCGTGACTTGCCAAGAAGGCATGCTCTGCAAAGCAAGTACTGCTTTTGTTCAGTGGATTTCCTAGTCCAAGGTAGTTTCATATTAACAGGCATTGCTGTTAACAGGCTCGTACTTTTGCCTCCAGGACACGAATATCACAACGCTATTGGGTGATAAAACATCCAAGGCTATGGCAGTGTTGTTCCTGAACAAATTAAGGAAATTTGCTTGGCATGCAGGATTCCCCCTGTGCAGTATGGTGACAGGGAATATGCTTTCTGAACAAACTGGCCTTGCACAAAACATGCAACTCCCGTGCTGCTACAGAGCTGATGGAGGGAAGAAGGAATACTGCAAAAAGGCACAAAGTGATGAATAAATAAACACTGAGCTGCAAACAAAAATGTGTATACACATACACACAGTGTAAAATTTGGGAAATCTGAACATGCTCTTAATTAGACAGTCCTCAAGCACATCAATTTAAAGTAAAGTATACCACTTACCCCAAACTCTGGTAAAGGAACAGTTAGGGCACACTGGAGATAGTACTTCCAGTAGAAGTATTTTTCTAGCACCACCTCTTTAGCACACAGCCAAGAGGCTTACGTCACCTGTTTGCATTCACATTGATGAGTGCTGAGATAAAGAGGTGTGCCTCATGTCTCCCTGTCTAAGGAAGGTGCTGCCCGACAGCATGGCTGGGAAGCAATTACACAGTTCACATGTCCTGCTTATTCCTAGAGGCAAACAGCATTTCAGAAGAGTTTGGCCATGACCTACCTAGAAGCAGATGTAAAGTACCTGCTAAATCACCTACACACCTTAATACAATTACATTGCTCCTAACGAGTGTTTACATGGAAAAAGGAAGTAACAATGGAGTATATAGATCACAGCTGTTCAGTTCCATTCACAGCTTTACCTCCTTCTCTCTCAGGTGCGAGGAGGATACAGTAGTCTCTAATGCAACCTGCTGTTTTCTTTCTTGCTCTTGTACAGACTCAAGGACACTGTGCTACCCCATGGATACCATGGTGAAAGCCATCTTTACCAATGAAGAGAAAAAATTTTCTTTGGTAAAGACTAGAACATAAGGTATTACATCTGACATGACTTCAGACCACAACTGAAGCACCACCCCGTTTCACAGAGAAGCAATACATATTTACCAGAGGAAGCTGTTTGGCGTTGGGGGAAAGGTCCTCCCCACACTATACCACCTAGCCAGCCCTCCCAAGAGCAAAAATGCCACTGTTCTGTATGAAACTATTCAAATAAAACCATTTGTTTGAGTCAACCCACTCTTCCCCATAATACTAAGAGAAATGACTCTCTGTACACAGGCTCACACATCACCCCAGCAGCCCAGATCTGCAGTGCAGCCAGACACTAACATGGTAGGATATACCACACAACTATACAGAGACAAACTATTTCAAATTTGCCAAAACACAGCTATTAGACCAATAATTAATTCATATTTTAAGATAACACACATCACATTATCCATTTGGGGATGGACAGCAGACACTCAAGAGGTACAGTTAACTTTTAACAGTGTCACCTTCTGCAAGCACCACTCAGCTTTCTGGTCGATCTTACAGGCAAAGACAGGCAAGTTGTGTCTTGGCCTTCCCTTCTTTGTTTGGGAGAACCAGACCCCACTGGAACAGTGGGACATTCACTAGGCTGCGTCCTAGAGGTAGAAGCCAAACTGCAGTGAAGTCTGCATATTCCCCCTGCAATGGAGATCCAGCCCTTGATGGACAGAGGGAGCACAGCAAAGGTTTATATCCCTTGGCATCTATCACAGCAAGAGCACTGTGCTATAGGCAAAAAAGCTGGAGTCTGCTGAAGAAGGTTCCACTGTATTCATATATAATCAAGTAATATTTGTAAATATACCATGGAAAAGTCAACACTACTTAGAGTTCAAAATGCTTTGCAAATGAAGCTTTCCCCAAATACAGCTTTATTCTTAAAAAGCAGTTGAGGCTGCTTGCTTATGATTAGAGTTGACATGGGCATTGGGGGAAGAAAAGTCCAAATCCCACAGAGACAGGAAAACACTGCAGGTGTCTCAATGGACAATGTGGAAATAAAATACATGGTAATAATGCATTTCTACAGGTTTGATCATTCTGCGAGTACGAGTAAATTCATACTGGAAAAGCTTCTCACCCAGGCACTACACAGAGTTAAACTTCAATAGCTGTTTTATGCATCACCTGATCTGTTACAGCAGAAGCAATGAGAAAGTGATCTGGACCTCAAAGGAATACATTCGTTAATCCTGTCATACCAGCACTTCCATCACACTACAGCAAAGCAATAACCAAATTCTCGCCTAGTGTGGGTGAAGCATAGCCAACAGCCTCACCCTGCTATAAGGCTTCAGTAACACCTTAATGCTTGCAAAACTCGTCACCATCAGACACTTGGCAGCTCTGTCGAAACAAGGGACAGTGTCAAACAATGTTCCTACTTAATCAACACTATTAGAAGTGCCTTTGGCTAAAAGCTGCCAGATAAGTTCAAATGTAATATAAACAAATTATGACAACAATTATTTATAACTGCTGAGCTGGGGGAAGAGAGTTAATAAACACTTTACTGAAATATTCTGAGCTATTTTTTTCTTAGGAAAGCATATGACTGGCTTGCTTTAATTTTGACCAAAATGACAATTTCTGTGACTTCTGCGACTTTTCTGTAAAATAAATACGAAAAAGGAAAACACCCCTTCTCACAAATGAAGGGAAGAGAATCAGTTGCTCTGAGCATTTATCTTTCAGTTACTCTCAATTGCTTTACTTGACATTTCACTGTTATGACCTTTTTAGTTTCAACTATAGAGCAATTCTAAGGAATTGTAGGATCAATGTCTAAGAATTGTCTCTTTTTTTTGAAGAACCTAAGTAATTTTAAGGGTGCTTAGGTTACACATAGAAGTCTGCAAAAATACATGCAAACAAATAGGCTACGAGGCTTTAGCTCCCAAATGCTGTTGTCACTTCTGTCTCAGCTGAAGATGCTCTAGGACACTTGGTCAGCTATCAGCATTGCTATAACTGCTGAATTCTGCAGAGCAAGAACTGAGAGGCACACAAAACACTCTGAGAATGAGCTATAAGAGATGCCAAGCATAAAATCATGATCCTACCCAGAAAGGGGGCATAAAAGGGGTAAGTGAAATAACAGGTCTGCAGATGTGGTGAGAACCTTGCACAACAGGCTGTGCAAAGAAACAGCAGGTTCTGGATTTCATTTCCAGGCAGCCAAGGGAAACTGGGAATAGAGAAGCCAGGAAAGGAAACAACAGTTAGTTTTGCAACTACATCTGCATTTCAGCATAACCAAACCAACGAAAAGGTGGCTGAATTTCAAAGAATGGCTCAGTTACATAAAGGAATGAAAGGCAGCATGGAACTGGCAACAATGGAAAATAAAACCAGGAATGTTACAGGTGATAACTCCAACATTACCCACACAGAAGGATGTCTGTCCAGTTTCAACTTCTCTGCAAAAAGTACAGCACCATCTCTCTTCCCTAATCAGTTTCTAAATTTTTATGCTTCATGGTGAGAAAACACTATAGATAAATAAAGATTTGCAAGAGTATCTGATGAAGACAGTTGAACTCCCTGAGAGGACCTGTCCCTCTCCTGGGAACAAGAGCTGTTCCCTCCCAAGTTCCATCTTTGAACTCTCATCAGAAGTTGCTTTCAAGTTGTAGCAATGAAGCAAACAGCTTTACCATGTGAATAAACCCCAGACTAGACTGAGAAAAATAAAGCAAATAATTTTTTTTGTTTAAAACAGCTCCATACTACTTGCTCCTTCCTCAACCATTCAGCCGTTCCTCTAATAAATACATTAAGCCACAATGCCTTACAAGTTAACACGCCATTCTTTTTCACTAACTTACAAACAGGAAATTCAGAGTGATGCCCAGCATCCTTCCTTGATGTGACAATTCTGACCGCTTTGGGACCCAGCTCATAGCTTACCCACAGCCTAACCTTAACATTTGTAATGCATCACTACACTGTACCTGCTCTTGACAGTATCAAGGAATTATGAATGACAGTCTTACATAAATTTATACAGTTTCGAACTCTTTCAGTCAACACAGGAACCACCATGATATCACCCACAAAGGTAGTCATATTCACAGAAGGAGAGAAGTATCCAGAATTTTGCCCACCCAGCCATTCAGCAACAATTCCAACTCCAGAAAGGCAAGGAAAAAGACAACACTAATTCTGCCCTCAGAAACAGCCACTGAAAGATAAAGGAGAATACAATATGAATCACACAGGACCATAAGAATTAAGCATTTCTTTAAGGAGTGGTTGGGTTTTCCTGGAGACAACAAAAATCTCCAGCAGCCAGCTAGAATAAGCAGACAAATGAAAAAGCAGAATAAAAGGCAAAAGAAAGGGTAAAAAAATCTAAAAGCTGAAAAAGGAAGCAGTTTCCTCTGTGCAATTAGAATATGAATGAAGCAGCATCTCAGGGAAAACATGTGCAAATGCTCATGCTAAAGGAAGTACTATCTTTTATCCTCTGTCTATGCGGGTGATTCAGTAGGCTGCAATACATAACAGTCAGGCCAGGTTCTTCATTTAAGCCTGTTAAAGCACATACAGTAAACAGCCAGAGGAAAATACTTGCATCTTTTTTAAAAAGATACATTTTTTTTTTCCTCCTCCAGAGCAGGAAAGTTCTCAGCTGCCTTCCACCTTGTTTTGTAGGACAGATAGCTGGAATACAGATAATGCTTCTCCAAAAGTCACACCACCAAGCTCATGAAGGACACAAGACACACGCTGCAGTAGAGGAAAATAATCTGGCAAAAATAAATTATCATGATTAGGTCATTTAAAAGTCTATGAGGAAGGTCAGGCAACAGACAACCTGAAGATACCTCCTAGTCACTCTTAGATAACAGTGAAACCCACACAAATATGATACAAATGGGACTATAAAATAAAACTGCATCATTCATCTAACATAACATGGGGAATTGTTCAAAGGGATGAGGCAGGACAATTTAATCCACCTTTTCATTCTTTGGATTGGGAAATATCTGCTTCTCTTGTTTTTCATAGGAGGTAAACTCTGTTCCTTGCTAACTCTGTTTTTTTATTGGAAGATGCAACAAAAGTTACTCTTTTTTGCAGCTGCTACCATTCTTTAGCATTATTGCTTTTCTACAATATTGTGATCTGTTCTTATTTTTGGTGCAAGTTACTTGATTTACTTCAGCAATAAATAACGGGGGGCACGGTATCTAACACTTCCTAAATTTTGTTCTGGCTATTCCTCGGGAAGTTAAAAGTTTAATGATTACTTAGATGTCATGGAAAAGGGAAACTGGCAGTGGAGAAAAACCCTGTCTAGTAACTAGAAAAGGTTATTCCTTCTATTCCTTCATCTCAAATCCAATGCAGTTGGACTTGAAACACATGGGACAGTCAGAGATGCTAAGCAGGGAAGTGGTGCACGTGGACAGAGATGGAAAGACATATCTAGATTGATAAAACTGAGGCTCACAGCTAGCATTCACTTCTCCCAAACTTTTAAAAATCATAAAATCTTGACAGAAGCATCCCTCCAGGTGCCAAGCTCACTGGGTCTTCTCCAGATCATATTGGCAACCACTGCAATGTGGAGACAGTCAGAGCACTGCAGGCTGGCAGCATGACACTTCAAAGAAATGGAGAGATGGGTCAGTCGTGAATAATCTGCTCTTAAGAGATCTCAGAAAGAAACTGAGCCTTTGATTTCAGCATCTGTAATAGCTACAGTCTGAGAGAGATATTTTCAGCTAGTCTTGGGCAGAATTTTTAGTAAACATGTCCGGAAATGATGCTTCCATGTTTCATAAATGCTATGAAAAGGTTAGAAATAACTTCCTGAGGATACTCTGGGCATAATTTAACTTGTCCATTACATAACAAAACACCACTTCTGCCCGAAACAGAGCCAGGCAGCATTCAGTGGGCCACAACCTGTTCTTTTCAGGAAGTTACTAAAGTGCAACAGCAAAGCAGAAATCTCGATCTGTGACAGTAAGACAGCCATTTTGGAGCATGCTTGTGGCTCAGAAGTATCACTCTTAAACTCTTCTAAAAAAGCAAAGCTAAAACTACAGGTTTGTTTGTTGGGTTTTGTTTGAGTTTTTTTGTCCCACAAGAATTGAAAAATAAGCTCATACTTTCAACAAGTCACTGAATCTTCCACTTGAACAGCTCCAGAACTGCAGCATGTATTAACACTGTTCAAGCTTTCTATTGGGGCTCTGCAGTCTGCCAAAACATTCAGACAGTGCTTTGGCAAAATGTTTGCTTCAATTCATATCCTAGCATAGTTTCTTTTCTAGAGCCTCAGGGAAGGGATAATTCAAAAGAAGTGCTGATTAAGTGGGCTGAACTGCACAACACAGTTTCCATTCAAAAAGCCTACTGTTTTTCAACCTAGGTTGCCAACACTATTTATATCTTGCTACTCTGATGAGAATTCTGTATTATGGCATGAATGATGGTTAAATCTTGATATACAGCAAAGACCACTCAGATAAATGGCACAGCAAACTAGAATTTCTTACGCTAATTCTTGTCATGGAGGTATGCATGAGCCCTGCAAGGAAAGCAAAAAAATAACAAGTCTAATGCCACAGTTTGCCCACACTGTTAATTTTATTTATTTGTAGATTGAGGGAGGGCCCCCAGATGGCTGTAGAGTATCACCCCTGGCTGAAAACTGGCAGCTGTTGTCAGCTTTTCATGCTGTAGATGCCTTCCTGCAGAATTCTTTAACATTTCAGACAGACATACAGTGTACTCAAGTTTCACTTTAACCAACCTACAATAACAGGCAATCTCCTACCTCTTCCCTCAGAAGTCTTCAATTAAGATTATTATTCAGAATGTTTCTGCTATAGCTAAGAAATGGCTTAGCAGCAGCAAGCTTACAGAACAATCACCTCTATAACCCAAGTTCCAGAATATATAAAGTTATTCTAAGAAAATAAATTGCCAGTCAAACTTCTCTAATTGATCCAAGCAGTGCAAGTTCCCTCTAGAAAACTGCACCAAGAAAATGCATATGTAGTTTTCATACCACAGTGGATTCCAACTGCTCTCTTAACTTAACACTAAGTATAAAACTTTGCATACTTATGAAGAATCCAAAAATCTCATGCAAACTGACAAACCAACTTCATGTAACAATTTGCAATTTTTCACATTCTACACTGTGACTGAGAACGGCATCAAGCCTCTGAAATGAAAAACAGGATATAAAGGGTAAGTAGATATGAAAGAATCTATTCAGCTACACACTTCTGTGCAGAAGTCACAAGAAACTGGGAGCATGCAGTGGTACAGTCCAACAGGAGTTTCTGTTTGAAAAGACTCACTAAAGTAGGCGCTGCTGTTTCACCTTCTATTAAAAGACTGATTTTGGCTTGCAGTGTTTGGTTTGATTTTAAACCAGTGCATATGATTTCCTATAGAAGAAAATAAAAATAGTAATAGTAAAAAAATAGTAATGAGATTCCAGTAAAAACAAATTCAGTATGTGAAAAGTACTATGTAACAATAAATTACAACAAAGCAACTACAACCACCAATCCATCCAGCACAGCACAGGAAAATACCACTAGGTCAAGTATTAATGTTTACAAAAATCCCTTCTCCCAGTTATTTTATATAAGCTTTTTCATGCACTGAGGATGTCTATAAGGAAACAGCATGTAAACATATTTATTTAACTACATTTATGAATTTGTCACTCCTTTCTCATAAACACAAGTCAAGGGGTGATAATCAGGACTAGAAAAATCATCTTAAGATACCCTATGCTAGAAATCAATTAAAACCCTGGGAAATACTTGTGACCTTCCCACACAACTGGAGGAGAATACTGTTTTCTATTCCCTCAACAACTCCTCCTCAGTTACTTACAGTCTGCAAAAACTGGAGGTTTGGTCCATGATTAGAAAAACGCTGGCAAACACATTGGCTAGAAAAGATGCCTGATTACAAATTCATGTTTGGGGTGGCAAGTAATGACCTAGTAAGATGGACACATATATTCTGAGCTTCTTCCAGAGAAGAAACAAAACACAGTAATAACATCCCACTCCCACACTGCCTTTACCATAATTAATTTTAAGGTTGAAACCATTACTATAGGATTGAACAAGGAATGTGAACTAAATGAGCTCTCATGGTTCCTTACAGTCCAATTTCTTTTGCTAATTAAAAATAACAGACTGTGCAACACACCATTTTTATACCTTTTATCATCAATACATTTAGTATACACAAGGTCAAACATGTTGGTGTGCGACCCAGTTAAAAAACCACCATTCTAAAGGACTGTTTTATTAAGTATAATTTATCTTTATATGTTAGGGAGAACACAGGAATAAATAGAGAAGGAAAAAGTTCAAGCAGCGCAGCATGTAACAATACTGAGTTATTTTGTTCTGTATTATGTAAGGTTATTTGCGCAGTACACTTTACTATCAAAGGTCTAATTCCACCTTCTAGCTGTAGAACAAGTTTGACTTAATGCAGAAGGAAATGTAGGCTGATGACTTGGGAATAAAAAGGGCATTTTATGGTTACTGAATCCAGACACTGGTCAGTACAGTCATTTATTTTAATCTTACTGATAAACTCACCCATGTTTGTCTTTAAATCTGACTGATTTCTTTGCAAAAAGTAATTACCAAAGAAGTACCAAACAGCTGAAGTTTTGTCATTTAAACCCAAAGCCTATGTTTTACATAAGCCAGTATACTTCCCAGTTTTAAGATTACGTTCCTCTCTAAGAACATAAGGATGCAGCAATGCTGAACTGCCTCTCAAAATCAAAATATTTCGGAGTGTTTGTCAAAAGTACAGCAACATTGTTTCAAAGCTCTTAACAGAGGAACAGTTGGCATGCAACAACTGTCAGCTCAAGGAAAACAATATAATAAATCTAGTTAAAACAAATAAAAAAGAGAAAGTGTTTACATACCGAGCCTTAACAGCTGCAAATGGATTTGTAGTTTTCCAAATGTACTTCAGCAACGAGTTTCCTGACACAGTTCAGATCTCTTGAATACCACAGTCATGCAAAAAGAGCCATTTCTCATCTACAGGTGCTATCAGCAGAGAAAGAAAATAAAACCAAAATAGTGTAGTTAAGAATAATAGCTCTAAAATACACACTGACATGCAAAGCTGCCAGCCCCACACAACCACCCCACCCACCTAATTACATTCAGCTGCTTGTCATGTGGTCTTGCTGACGGATCAAGCGATCCCTTTTCCTCCTTTTAAAACTAAGCAAGATAGTTACCTAGATCTCCCTAAACCAAGTAACAAACATTGGGCCTTTGCTTGAACTACTGACCCTCCCCCTCCTTGTCATAGTTAGGGGAAGTTGCAGTACTTTTCATTAAAAAAATAAATAGAATAAAATACAGCAAACACGGTAGCCTACTATAATGAAACGCAGTGAGCACCAAATGCTCATTTAATGGAAAATTTCAGGTTTGAGCCTGCTTTAATTTTATGCCTTTACAGATGGCAGAAAAAAGTTATGGATAACAAAACTGACCAAGACACTTAGTGAGACCACGTGAGAAGGTGTTGGAAGGATTCAGGTGGGTAGTGGCAGCAGTACCCATGGCTTTGTGGGCATCCACATCCAGCCCCTTCTGCTGAACCACTTCTGACAGCAACAAGCTCCAACAGAAGACCAGAGTTAAAATGTTGCCAGAAACTTTCTGAACCACTGCAGCTAAATCTGCAAGCCCTCCCTCAATCCTAAGAGACATATGAGGACATTTTACACATCTACATAATTTCAAGGAAATAAAGTTACTGATTTAACATGTAAGCCAACTCTTCCTCAACAATGAGTCCATTCATCAGGGCCTGTTAACACAGACACCCAACAAGCAAGATTAATCCATCTGGCCACATTATGGCACTGGTGTCTGCACCAAGGCACTCACTAGACAGAGGTCCCTGTGCTGGGTCCAAGGGATAAGAGAGAAACTACACAGCCACCTGCGGTCACCACAAGGCCTCATCCCCTCTCACAAACACTCTTGGCATTACAGGTGCTAACAGAAGAGGACTGAAAGGTGTGGACAAAGTGAGTTTTGCACTCACCATGTAAGATTCAGCAGATGTGAGCTTTTACAGAAGATGGGTCACCTTGCACAACCCTTTCTTGTCTCAGTTTCTTTCCTCACAGTGTTTCAAAAGCAGAGAAATAAGAAAGCAAATTAAGGTTTCTAAGACCACTCTCCAGTGTTATAATTTAAGAAGTGTTGTAGACAGCTTGCTACAACATTTAATGTATCCTTAATGCATTTGCCTACCAGTAACAAAAACAGATCCACAAGCTCCTTAATTCATTTGTCTCAACTATCCTGCCTTTGCTCCTGCAAATCATGGTTTAATGGTGGACTTGGCAGTGCCAGGTTAACAGTTGGACTTGATGATCTTAAATGTCGTTTCCAAACTAAACGATTTTGTGATTCTAAATCAAGACAACTTTTATTTCCCTTTCCCCGGTGAACACCTAAGTTCTGTTACACAGAACTGCCATCCAACTATCTGTGGTGGAACACTTTTTCATGCCGTGCCTTACCGTTCTTCCAGATTTATGGAAAGCCCATTTATCTGACATTTTGTTAAAGGTTATACTTTATAAAACTCTACCCATTCTTGACTCATTCCAATATTCTATAAATTTCACCACAGTTTCAGAAGAATACAGAAGTCCCTTTTTTGCTCCCACATGCAATAAAAAAGTTTGGTTCACTTTTCAGTAACAAGAACATTTTTAATCTTTAACTGCTTCCCTGATCAATACCAGCACATTTGCTTACTGTGAAGAAATATTCAGACCACAAGCACCCGAGAATTTCTGGTAACTGCTGTATAGCACAAAAGGAGGAACAGGATAAGGAGTGTTGACAGACAAAGCAACAACTTTTTTGCCATGTTGCAAACAGCCCTGGCGGGTGGTGACACATGCTGAACACAAACTGCTGTCTGGAAGTCTCAACCAGCAATGTAAACAGAGTTCAAGCTCTGCAACGCAGTAAGATTTTTGCCATCTTTGAGGGGAAAGCAATTCATAAATAATTTCCAGACTTCAACTTTTGGTTCCAGGACAAAACGAGGCTTCTTAACTTTCCTCTTACCAACCTGGTGTGAGGAATACCAACCAATTTCCACTTCCCTCTTCCACGAAAGGGATAAAACCAAACCAGTAAGATTTGCTAGGAAGGTACAGCTGAAATAAAGCTTATTTTCTGAGGGTGAAGTAACATTGATTTCAAACTGCAGAGTTGGTACCAAAATAGGGCCCCAGTTATGAGCTGGGAGGACATCAATGTTTGGTTATTTAAAGTATGGTTTTAAACAAATACATTTGCAGCAAAATACTGCACAAACAGCTGAGCCAACTCTACTGTGGTGGCAGGAAGTGCACGCAAATGGTACAGCAGCAGCTGGAACAGGAACCACTGCAGCCAGCCCACGGTAAGCTGCCTCTCACTGCTACAAAAATCTTAGGGGGTTATAAGAGCTTGAACCTTTTCTAAGTTTATGTAGGGGATCAAAATTATACCAGCAATGTCCTGAAAATGTGAAAGGTAGTTTAAAGCTACAGCTTTATCTAGTTATTAAATATTCCCACCATTTTTATGAAGAAGTTTTATGAATGGGTTGTATGAACAAGATGACCTGAACGCATGGCATTTATGGCCTTCTTTTAAAAATGATCTATGCTATACAGGCCTAGGAATTTAGGAAGAAATTTGGGAGTCAAACACAGTGGACAGTTTGGAGTATTCTTCAAGAGAAGCATCAGAATATCTGCCTTCATACATTCCATGCTCTTAAGACAAGCTGCAAGTGTCTGAACTGTCCTGCAGCACATGTTTCTTCTAGAAGAAAATGCTGGATTGCTACCTGTCTGACCATGGTTCATGCAGGAATTAAAACAACTGCCACTGGAGACAGAAATAGGGGAAGAAGATGATCTAGCAACAGTCCATTTCAGATAATGGTCCAGAATAACTCATCTCTGTTTTCAAAATCAAAAGCTGTGAACTTGCCTAACATCAGCGTCAACCACCTCCACTCTCACCACCCCCCAGTTAACCAATTCTCTTGGCAGTCTCCTCTTCAGCACTCTGATGAGTTAATGGCTTTTTCCAACACGCACTAAAAATTCACCATGCTCTTACCAACAGCCATAGTTTTTACACATGCATTCAACAGAAGATCTGCAAGACTATGGAATGAAAACCAACCAGCAGGCAGCCAAGGGTAACATTATTTGTTAGCATCCACAAATCTTATCTGTGCCACAAAACCTCTACTGGCAATCAGAGAAGAAACTTAAAAAGTGCAAGAGGGTAAAAGTAGCCACTGGGACACACTGCCTATGAACTGATTCATATATATGCCGGCAAACTTAAAGAAGAGCCAGAGCACAGGCTATACATCAATTACTTCACAGGAGAGAAACACCCCACAAAACACAAAAAGAAGATATGAGAAAAAAGTAAATAGGCAAAATAAAAACATATTAATTGGTACAGGCAGATTCCTACAACTGTAAAACAGAATTATAGTTGTTTCCTTGGAAGAAAGTCAGCTTCTCATGAAAAGACACTCTGCAACAAATTAGAGGGGCTGATGGGATGCACTGCAAAGGAAAACAGACCAGCCGTCACGTGAACGAGCTTGCTAGTTATTGCCACAGCAGCCCATAAATGCAATAACATGCCAATACCTCAAGACAGAACTAAAAAGACCTGAAAGGAGGACACAAAATCCTTTATATTGAATTTTTTCTGCTTTCCTCCCACCAATATCCCTCCAAGAAAAAAAGAAAGGCAACCCACACTCAGAAGATCAGCTTTCACACCAGAAATGTAATAGCTGACCTTTGCTAGCATCAAATCATGAAACACCCCTTTAGTGATTAAAATGAAAGCAGGTCAGGCAGGCCTTCCTGCTATCCAGAAGGCACATCTGCTAAATATTTAGTAATACTATATATTAAATTAAAACTTCAATGTTTTGTTCTTTCACCTATAGGCAAATCTAGGCAGTTTCTAGTAATGGTGATGGAGCTTTCTTTTAGCATTGCAAGAGAAAAAGTATTAGTATATTTAAGGTCAGTAGCATTTTACACAGAAAAAAGCTTCTTAAAAATAGTCCCCTCCAAGAGAGGCTCTAGATGACTAACTCCCAGAGTAACCAGGGTCTCTTCAAGAATAAAAAAAAAAGTTAAGACTAAAATAATTGACAAATTAAAAGCACCAGTTTTGTTTTCAAGGAACATAATACTGCCTAAAGATAAGAATCCTTCCCAGCAATTGGGCACGCAACATCAGCACTTCGGAAAACTTTAGACCAAACTCTGTAATCTTTTTCACAGGAAAAACATCAAAAGATTGCTTCCCAAAATAAAATTTGCTTATTTTTGAAGAACCCGTTAGTATCTCAGAAAAGACTAGTAAAATTATCCCAAACAAGCAGATCTAATTTATTTGTCAATTCTGTGAACTACAAGTTTACTGCCTCCACATCACTTTCTATTAATGTCAGTGTAGGCACAGCTTATCATGAGGCAAAGCGAAGAGTGTAGGTGCTTGCTCCAGACCTGAAAGACAAGGGAAAGAGAAAAAAGATTTTTAATTCCTGGATCAGGTTCTCTCTTTCCTATTAGAGTTCTGAAATATTATAAAGAAAATAATAGAAAACAGTACAGTGTCCATGTACAAGGTGGTAAGACACCATAAAATGGTGAATAAAAAGTTCCATATTTAAAATAAAATGTACTGATTTAAGAATGAACATGATTATTCATTTTGACTGAAATGAACAAATTTGATCCTTTTGCATGTAGGAAACGATATTTTGGCAACATTCACGCTATTCAAATTGCATCATCTGTACTCAAAAGAAGAATACTTAACCTAACAATGGATTAGTTACTCAACATGCTACAGCACTTCTGTGAGACTTACGTTGGTTCCACATTTTGTAGGACTTAGGAGGTGAGTGCCTGATCGCATGAAGAGGGCACCTAATACAGTAATGCACACAGACAGAAGCGTCCCTGCATTTTGGTAAGAAGCTATAAAAGCAGGCTAATAATCTGATGTCTCTACCTTCAGACTGAAGCGTTACAAATCTCATTTTAGATCAATTATCTTTATCTACATATTAAAAGGGTTGATGACTAAGTGTATTTTTTTAATTAGAAAAACACAGTAGCTTTACAGGAAGATGATGTTCCAACGTAAAGAAACAAGTGCACTACAGCTTCCTTAGAAATGATTTTCAATGTTTTACAATCCTATAATATTAATGCAGTTCTGAAAGTTGCTTTGATATTTTTTTTCTCATGCTTAACCTCAATCGATATGCATTTGTTCTAGCGCTACATCATCCAGTATGTCATTAACAAGTTAAAAACACTGCTTTTTAAAACTGATCTCAGCAGAGTTCCAGTTTGGACACAGCTGGGCTTTCTTTCCAGCACAAGACGACTCTGTTCACATCTTTTGCAAATCCACTTTGTAGGACAAGTGGCCTTCATTCTTCCCATAAGCTGACAACAGTGTCTTTTCTACTTTAAATTTGCTCACAGGAAGAAAATTTCAAAGTGTAGTTATTTGCACTGTTTGACAGATATAAAGCATGCCTCTTCTGAGCTACAGAAAAGTATTCCTTTTATCCTATATTATTGTTTGATCTTCCATGCAATGAAGCACATGAAACCTAACTAAACACCTGTGATGCCTACTTTTCTTCTCTACCCTTCCTTAAACCATGCATGTTATTAATGTTAGAGCTCCTTCATTTCCACATCTGTCCAGTGACTCTCTCAGTTAAGTACGACTAACCTGACTGGTTGATCTTATTTCCTTCAGAGACTGCAAGAGGAATGGGTGGGCTTGTAAAGGTGATGCTTCTGGATTACATTAGCAAAGTAGGTCTTTCAGTTCCACTGGCCCTATTCCACCCCCTGTGCAACTCCCAATTAACAAGAATGTTAGTGCTCCCATTCCTTGTGATCCCCTCAGGATAGTAGGCTGAAGATAAATTCCCTAAGGCTCAAAACACCACAGTGGAGACTGTGAATGCAATAAGGACTTCTTGGAACAAAGCTCCACACTTGCAACATGAAAAACAAAGCTGCAATGAGGACATGGCTCAGCCTGGTTTCCTAAGGAGACAAAGCTTATTAGAGAAAGGGGCAGAGACATTGAATTTCTCTCATTTCTGCCTTCTCCCCCAACACTTGAATCTGTTGATCAGTTTTAACACTCCTTCACAGAGGGGAAGAAGGCACAAAAATAAGAAATTCCTGTACACTCTATGGAAAATTAGCAGCTGGACAAAGGGAAGAGTCAGATGCATGCCTCCACTGAAAGCTGGCAGTTACAGTTTTTCAGTTCTAAAAGGGGCACCCACTAGCTGGCCAAGTTATGCCCACATTGCTTCAGACTAGCTGCAGCACATACTGCCACAATCATTCAATTTTATATTTACTTTCAATGTGGATTAAAAGACATTTTCTATTTAAAAGCAAACTAAATTTAAGCACTTCTGTTAATAAAAAGTTAATAGAATAAAACTAGTTGAGTTTCACTGTATTAGCAATTCACATTTTTTGGATCTTTTGTGGTTTATTTTGTTTTTAAACCTACTAGAAGGCATGATTCTACTTTTGCAGCACGGTCTTTTCATAGGTCTTCAATGCCTGCTTCTACCACACACAGCAGAATCTCAGGCCCTGTCCTGTGCATTGGGTGCTATATTCAAACTGACAACTACAGAAAACTATCAAATAAAGATTTATAGTGACCTCTTCTACTTCATAGGTAAAGAACATTTAAAAAACTACTACTTTAACTACTCCAGCTTAGGGCTACATTTATCCAAACTAAAATTATGAGAGTTTTACTATCAAATTCAGAAGAAGTACAATCAGACAGCACTCTCTTCAAATTTGGAGGACACCATCTCTGTACAGAGATGTCTATCCTGACACTATTCTGATGCAAGAAAGAATATGGAAAAATTAAGTACAGCCAGATAGTTCATGCCCCAGCAGAAAAGACCTGTCAAGTCGAATCATTGTTAGAGGAGAAAGTCAGTGAACCATGTGCTGTTACATGCACAGATCTTAAAAGTGCTGATGAGAAACAATCTGTTGAAAATGGATGACACCAGCAGGGCTGGAATCTAACCGGATACTTGTAGTTTGGGTCACATTCAGTCATGCATAAAGTCTGGTCTCGAACCAAACAAATAGGGGGAGAGGAATTATGATTAACATTTGCAATTTAAAAAACAAACAAACAAAAAAACCCAACCACAACTATCACACTTTCTGCTATCATCCACATTCTGAATGTCAGCTAGGCTTCTAAGTAAACTTGGAAAGCACTACCCATTGGCACTAACTGTAACAGCGATTCATCTCTTGTGTAAACCTTGCATAAAACAGTTTCACAGTACAAGCAATTCCCACAACTGCTAGCTTTGAATGATATCCTGAAGTTCTCAAAATGCATTAAACTCCACATTAGTCATGCAATTATCAGCAGGGATTTGGAAGAGGAATGTAATTTCCCTCAGCAGCTACTAGTGTGAAACATTATACTGGCAGAGACACACAAGGAAACCAGAAAACTCGCATTTTTATCATAAAATGAACTTTTCTTTTCCTCCTACCCAACATATATGCTTTATTAGTCCTTATCACTGATAGCAGCCTTCAGCCTAGTCCAAATATTCCTAACCCCCAAGGATGTTATTGAAAAGAATTGTTTTCTTCCTTTTCAGTTCATAGAGCAACCTGTTTCCTTATAGCTCTTTGAGCAGCTAACAGAACCAAATGAAATATCCAACAGTTATGAAAATAATGAGATAGGCCCTCAAAGTGATACTTGGTTGACTTTGGAGAGCACATGCTGTTCACTTTCATGCAGCTACTGTGACAGCACTGCCATTTTGAAGTGTTTAATTAGAAATGAGAGGATGCTTTTAAAGCTGTAGTACTGCTGTAAGAGAACATTCATCACCACCTAATGACATATGCTGCCCCATGGGTTAATATGCTTAACAGAAGTACTATAAAAATAGTGTATCAATTGTTCTCAATTTTGTTTTGTATTCTGCTGTTTCTAATTCAAACCTGAAAGAGGCTTATATACCTCAAAACTCACCTAGACCCTTCCAATGCCATAAGCTGGTTTAATAAAAGGCATTACTTCTACCCATGGAGCTCACCTTACCTGAAAGGCAAAATCTGAATCTTGAGTAATACTTAACTCTTTTGCTATTTATTCCTTTATCCTTTTATCACCTTTTCAACTAATAGCTGTATACTCAAGCAGTAAGATGTCCAGCTGCAAATCTGCAATCGCAAACTCCAAAATTAATCTAGAATCAGCTGCTTGATTTGTGTAGCAGTTGTCCTTATATCCACCCACTGTTTTATTTGCACATAAAATATTTCAGCTAGGTATACTCCTTACAGTCCTTTCATTCACATAACTTTTGCACAAAGAATCACTGCAGAAGCATAGAGTGATTTTCAAAATACTATTTACAAGTGCCCACAACTTAACTTTTAATATAAAAACACTGTTCATATATCTACCAACTCCTTTTTTCCACTGCAAACCACAAATTTGTAGAAAAGCTGTATTCCTCCTATTAAGCCTGTATCTTCATTGCTGCTTCCTGTCCCTTTCCTACCTTAGTACCAATCTTCACATTGTCTTCCAGAAGCGCCTTTATCTAATATGGTTTAGTCTTACCCATTTCTCATCAGCAAAAGTATCAGACACAGAGAAAGAAAACAGCTATGGGAAATGGGTTTGCAAACCCAGGAAAATAGCACTGCATTGGTTTATACTTTGATATTATCTTCACAGCTATAAAAGCAAGGACACTTCCTTTCCGCCCCTGCAGTAGTTGAAAATACTGAAGAACTTGTCAGGTCAGCTCCAAGGTGCTGGCCAGTACGTGAAAAGGATTCCAATGCCTGGTACTATGCAAAACAGTTATATATATACCAGAGTATTTTCAAGCCCTTGAAGCCACAGCAACATCACAGGAAAAATTATTCTGATTACGTCATATTTTAATCTATATGCCATAACTTAATCTTTGGAGTTCATTAGATTGGAAAATAAACCACAGATGTTGAGAGTACTTACTACAATAATCAAAAGTAAATTCTGTTGTATTATGTATGGAAACAAAACAATACAAGGACGTTCCAGGAAACAAATTAGGGGCTAGGACTTCTCACTCACTATGGTTGTACCTCCACTGGAGATAAAAGGGTATGATCTCAGTCGATTTAATGTGGTTCAAGTTAGCCTTGCCTCCGGATAGGGGTGCAGTTTTCAGACTAAGACAACCAAAAAAGAAATGAGGAAAAGAAATCTCATAACAAGTGCTATTCCCAGAGGAAGACTGGTTGGAAATATATTTATATAACTACAAAAAAAAGTGTTTCTGCTCTAAAAAAGCTGCCTTTTAGGTAAGTATTTCTTAAACCATGCTGTACTTAAACAACTTTTCAGCCATGTTTGAAGTCAGTTCTGTAAACATGATTGTATCTCCAGCATAAGTGGTATTTGCAAGACAAGAGGAGCAAAAGCAAGTCCTTGAGCACTTGACACACCCAGCCCAGCAAATGCTTAGCCATAAATATGGCTAAGATCAGATCACATGTGCAATGGAGACAGTAACATAGCTTTAATACAGAAAAGATTATTTGATGATTAACTATTTAAATCATAAGGTTAGTACATTTAAAATACGTACCTTGTTATAATTACTTGCTGAGACATTAACAGGAGAGAAAAGAATTGTCATTCCTGACTTCCATCTCTAGTGCTAATTTTGCCTCTTCCTACACTAAATTCTTACTAGTCCTCTGTTGACTATGACAGACTGCTCTTAGTAATGGCTTTGGTCTACAAGTCCAGGGTTATGCTGAAAACTGACAGACTAATGAGTGGTCATTATGCCAGCACAGCAGACACCTGGCAGCAACAGAACAAGTAGGAATCCAAAGAAGACATACAAGGATTACTGCTCATAATACTTGTTTCTGTAAATGCCAAAAGCTACGTAAAAATTCTTTTATCTCACCAATCTTCTCTTTGAAAGAAAAGGAAATGTGTAGTCAAGTGATAAAATAATGTGTTCCCATGTTTAATGATAGTGATGAAAACAAACTTACAGTCTGGTTTTAGATATCTGGTTGCAGATGAGGATTTTTATTAAGTAAGTGTAAAACTAAAGCAGTGTAAGTTGCAGCACACTTCCCCCACCCAGAACTCCTTTGCGCAAGAGATTAAGTAGATGTAAAATTAGAACCCTGAACTAGAAACACAGGAACATGATGGTTTTTTTCCCATCTTTTTAACAATGTTTTTGAGACATCCATTTAGTATTACAAATACTATGCCTACAACTACGTATGAACATTTGAAATGCATATTTTATTATATGCATTTCCCTGGCTGAAAAATACTTGGAACAGTCACAAAAGTAGTACAAGTCTATGAAAAGAAACAAGGGCTGAGAAGACAAGTCTACATAAGAATAAATTTCCAAGAAACAGCAGGCAGAATACATTTCGGAGACTGATTAGTCCTGCTAATGCATTTTATGTATGGAAATCAATAAACATTTTGTAGCGTTTCAATAAAAACTGTAAGTATAGAGAAACATCACCTTGCCAATAACACCTAGCAAAACTCCTAATTCCAAGCACACATGTGTTTTCCTGATGAAAAACTCATAAGCACTAATCATTAGGGAAAGTGAGGAGTCACATGATCACAAAGTGCAAATTACATCTGATGCATCTCTAAGGTGAGGTAAAAATTAAAGTTGGGTGTTTTCGACAGTTCTAGGCATGTCCTTTATAGTCTGTTACCACCATAAAAAAATACTACTTATATATTAATATAATCTGGTTACTTACAGAGAGAAAAACCAAGATGTTGTTCTGATGGATTTAGCTTTCTTTAGATCCAAGATGATCAAAGCGTTAGTTTAGCCCAAGCATTGCAAATCAGGTTGAAGAGACCTCCTGAACCCTCTCAGCAAGCAGACTCTGTCAGGCAAACATGCAGTGTTCAGAAAGAAGCAGCAGATCTGTTGATGCTCAAATACAAGATTTAAGTTCTGACTAAACAAATAAAACACACTTATATTGCTTCCTCAACAATTTACCATTTTTAAAGGCTTTTTTTTTTCTTTTAATCAGACATGCAATCCACTTCAATTTTTTTACAAAGGAAACGCACGTCTTGATCTGTGGGAAAACTTGCAGGTCCTAGAGCTGCTACATGTGAAGGCCTGAGAGAATTATTTGTGCAGTTGTGTGCACGGCAGCAGTTGTAAAGTTAAGCACACACACGGGCAGTCGAAAGGCCGAGGCTTCAGAGTTCTTCCTTTAATCTAACGAATGAGGGCCCCTTGTTAAAATCCCACGCGGCTAGTTTCGAGAAGCGGCCAGCCCCACCGGTCGAAGATGCATAGCTAGACGGGTATGCTTCGCTCCCCAGGCTCTGCAGCAGCGGGAAATCACTGTTTTCCCTCCAGTATTTCGAGTTCCCTGCCCAAAATCACGTGCCCTGAGATTATTTATTAACTCTTTTTGCAGCAGAGGCGTTTCTCTGAAGCCCCCCCCCGCGTTCCCTGACGCTGCAGCGACACCGTCGGACAGTGACCGGCCGGCGAAAGCCCCGCGCCCCCCAGCCCAGCCCCGCCGCCCCCCTACCTGCTCGCCGCCACCGGGGCTCCCGCAGCGCCGCGTCCCTCCGCACCTGCCCTTTTTTGGGCTGCAAGCGTGCGTTTTCCGTCAAGGCAACATCACTTCCCGTAAGGCCCGACGTAGGGGCGGGAACGGCCCCTCCCGACCGCGAGGCAGCCGCGGGAAGGGCAGGGCAGGGCAGCCCCGGCGTTGATCGGCTCGGACCCCCGCCCCCGGCACGCACCGAAACGGGCGGCCGCTCCAGGGAAGCGCCCGGCGCGCAGGGCCCGGCCGAGAGCAGCACCGCCCGGCAGGGATGCGATGGCTCCGGCGCTGCCGCCCGCCCCTCGCTCTGCCTCGATTGCCGAGGCCATCGCTAAACAAACAGGCTGGCTCTTCTGTCGCACGCCTCCTCACCTTCCTGAAAGATCGCACGGCGTTTAATAAAAATACATGAGAGACAAAAAAAGGTTTCGAAGAGAAAATACGTGGAGCCAGGTAATGTCCACCGCTGTGGATTTACTGAGTTGTTCCTACCGCCTGCTGGCAAGAGGAACGTCCTTCCTCTTTGCTCTCTCGACAGCTGCTCGATACACCCACTTTAAATCCAGCGGCCTCCAGAATTCAGCAAGCACAGCCTGAAGCTCGGTTGCACCAATAACACTCTCTGTTTCCATCAGTTCAGACGTCCTCTTTCTGGAGACTTTTTAAAACTAACTGCCATCTTTATGGGCAAACTTCCTTGCTTACAAAGAAAGTGCCTACTCGACTTCAGTTATGCTTTTTTTTTTAAAAAGCCTTTCAACATATAACAGTCTTGTATACAAAGGAAGCTGCTGGAGTTACCACAGCAGTTCTCCATGTTTACACTCATCACAGACTTGTGGCATTTCCTCACGTCCAAACTAGATTTATTGTACACTCAACTGTGCCTCCCAGCCCACCTTCTACTGCCGCCCTCTCATCCTAGCTTCTGTAAAGGCCATCCGCTGCCTCCAGCTGTTACATCATTCCTGGCTTTAAATAAAAGCATATCCAGGGAAAAGATTTCTTCCCTCATGCTGTCCAAACAGGAAACTGTGTTAAAACAAAAATCTGAAAGAAGTTCCTCCCAAGATCTGCAGATTTTGGTTTCTTTTTAGATTTACTGAAGTCTTGAAATATCTAGTGACCTCGTTTTCTTGAGTCTCAGATTCTGTTCCCTTCGCCAGACTGAGCCACACCTATTGCAAGATTAATGCTGTCCCACTGAGCTACATGCTGAAGTACTTCTCCAAGTGCAACCTTATCTGTCAAATAGCCACTCTAGCCTCATTCCTTCAGGGATGAAAGATACGTATATACACGTGTAGTACATGTGTGTATGTAGAGATATACAGGTGTGAATATAAGCCAGGACACCGATGTCGGGCGCAGGTCCCTTCTCAGCCCTCAGTACAACTCCATTCCCAACAGAACTGAAGCATTAAGAACTGAAACCATGACAAGTATATTAAAATAGTATTTATCGCTTGGAGGATCAGATCAGAGGCAAGCCAAAAAAAAAACCATTAAGTGTAACCGTACAACAGTGACTTTCTTTTTCCAGTTCTCTGGTAGTTATTTAAACTCAGACATGAAGGCACAGCTTTAAACATTCAGAATTTTACACAGATGTCCACATGCACGTCCCTACAGGCCGGTACCGAACAGACACGTATGCGGCAACATCTTCTGGTGGCGGACTGCCTCAGAGCACGGCCAGGCTGCAGAGGAGGCCGCTCGGCACCGCCACGGCTGGCGCGGGGCGCAGAAGGGACGTTCCCCAGCAGGCGACGAACTGCTCCGGCTGGGTGAGGGGCTTGGGCGCCATTTCCTCGGACGGGAGGCTGCCGGGCGGCGCCGGGGAAGGGCGCCAGGGTGGCGGCGCGGCTCGCACGACTTCTTCAGGGCCTCTTCTCCAGTGGGGCGTCCGACGGCGGCTCCGCCGTGCCCTCAGGGGGCTGCCGGGGCACGGGGGGCTGGAAGAGGGGCCAGTAGATGTAGAGCCCGCTGGCCACGCCGAGCGCCACGGCCAGCGCCACCTGGGGCAGCGGGAGCCGCCCCCACATGCCGGCAGGGGGCGTTGCAACACCCGCGCCCACACACCCAGACACGCGCGGGAGGCGCCTCGGCCTCTCCGCGCTCCTCGGCAGCACCTTCGGCCCCCGGAGGGGAGAGAAAAGGTGAGGGCGGCAGGACGCTCGGCGCTCCCCGCCCCGGACTGCCTCGCCCCACAGCCTCGAGCGGCGCCTGCCGGACCCGGTGCCCCTCACCTGAAGGACGGGGAAACCACAGAGCGGAAGGCCTCCCTTCGCTAGAGTGACCGGAAGGGTGTACCGGCGTGTCGTGAGCTGACGCATGCGCCGCCGCCGGTGGAGGCCCGCCCCCACGGATGGAGGCGGCAGGTGGTCTGTTGGCGCGAGCTCGGGCGCGGCGGACTGAGGCGGTGCGGCTCCGCCAGCGGCGGTCGGTGCTGTACGGCGCTCCCGGCGGGCAGCGAGGCACCGGTAAGCCGGGCGGGGTGGCTCCGCCAGCGGCGGTCGGTGCTGTATGGCGTACGGCGTCCCCGGCGAGCAGCGAGGCACCGGTAAGCAGGGACGGGGTGCGGCGTCCCGCTGACGGCCACCTTGCCTCCCACAGGCCCTGCCAGCGGTCCGGCCCCGCCGCCGCTGCTGGCGCTGACGGTGACGCTGCGGATACTGAACTGCTTCCTGGTGCGGACCAGCTTCGTCCCGGACGAGTACTGGCAGTCGCTGGAAGTAGCGCATCGCATGGTCTTCAAATATCCTTGGCGGTACCGGCCTCGCGGGGCACGGCCCAGCTCCCCGGGCGCCCCACCGCCCCTGCCCGACCGAGGGATACGGCCGAGCGCCCCAAGGGGCAGCGGCGCTCGGGAGAGAGACTTCTATGGCAGTAAGGCGCTAGCCTGACCGGTCACAGAACCCCGCTGCTTTTGGCCACGAGGGTATTGTCTCGGCCCGGGCACGTCGGGGAGTAACATAGCTCGAATGAAGCGCCTTGTTTCAGTTGATCATGATCTATCCTTAATATTAATAATTATGGCTACCTGACTTGGGAGTGGGCCAACGGCTTAAGAGGCTATTCCTACCCACTGATCTTTGCGATCATCTACAAAGCGTTGCAGCTACTGGCCAAGGATGATGTCCAACTGCTGGTGAGTATTGTCAAAACACACATCCGCTACTAAAATTCAATTTAAAAGTATTGTATTCAAATTCAGTGTGTTTTTATCACTGTCTAGGAGAAATACAAAGCCTTGAATCTGGCAATTAGAGATGTATGAGCACAGACATCTCACTGAAGTGTTTCACGTGGGTGCATAACTTGTTCATAGATCTCCAGTCACAGTACTGATGCCTGTGACTGCAGAGTATTATTCTTGGCCTCCATCACTCTCCTTGAGTTTCATACTGATACGAAACCGTATGCCACTACAGCATATTTGCTCAGTTTTCCAAAGTGTTTAATAATATATATATTTGTACTAAATTCAGTAACAACAGCCCCTTTTGACTTATATTGGAGATGAATGGCAAAGAATTCTACTTTCAATTTCTGAATACTTACAGTTGGACTTTAGACTGTGTTTTAGCAGAAATACTAGTCTTAACAAAGGACCTTACTTTCTCTTTAAAAAAAAAAACACATTAAAAGCTGTAGAGAATATAACACTAATTCACTATTTTCACACCTGAAGAGTCATTCACTAATTCAGTAGTAATCTCTTCGAACTTGGAATTTAACAGGTTTGTTATAAGTAAAACTTTCTCTCTGCTTACACAGATATGGGTCCCTAGAGTTGTACAGGCAGTCCTGGCTGCTTTTGCTGATGTGAAGCTTTACTCATTAGTGCGACACCTTGAAAATGCAGAAACAGCAAAGTGCGTGGTAAGTCTCAGCCTTTAAAACCATTTTATGCATGTTAATAACGACCATTTGTCACAGTGTAAATGACAGCAAAAAGATAAGTCATACCTTGAACTATTATCACCTTCATTTAAAACTACAGAAACTGTTTTAACATTTCTCTCTGTGCATCCTGTTGTTCCTAATTATTTTCAGTGCTTCTGCCAGCTGTGTTCCTGGTTTACATGGTATTCCTGTACCAGAACCCTAACAAATACCATGGAAACTCTTCTTACCATGTTTGCTCTTTCCTACTATCCGATCAAAGGTTCCAAGACAGGGAGCAGGTGAGAAACCTTCTACTAAGAGTACTCATAATTTTTGGCTTGGGATAACAATCTACTGATACTGTATAAAATGATAATGCTTATCTTAAAATATAAGGCAACCAAAACCACCTGATTCATGTAGCAGGAGCTCTAGATCACAGAAGGAACAGCAATTGCAGTATTTCCTCTAAAATTTTTTTAAGCGGTGATATAGCTGGTATGTAAAATTCTCCAGTGTCTGTATGCAAAGTATCACTTTATGGGAAATTTTCATTTAAACTTTAGAAGACTGGAGTTTGATAAACTTTTTTCTTATGTTCCCTCATTCTAGTTGCAAATATTTAGCTTTGATAGCATTTGCAGTTGTTATTCGTCCCACTGCTATTATCCCATGGATACCTTTGGTCTTCAGTCATTTTTTGCAAGAACAGAGGAAAGCAGACTTTATCCTACACAACTGCATTCCAGTTGGGTAAGTTCTTTCTGAATTTAAACTATGACTGTGCACAGCTATATCTTGATTGATTTTACCACTGCAAAGGCAGACAACCAAAAAAGTGGATTTTGGGGGGGGGGGGGAAGTCCTTTTGAAAAAGTGTAAAGAAGGGGCAATCTTCCTTTAAATTAATGTATATACTGCAAGGAAGCACTAGGAGAGATTTCATGAGTATGAGACACACACAGCATTCCAGCTTAATCTGGGATTGTGCCAAGGATACCAGGTGACAGCAACTGGCCACGAGTATGGATCATCTCAAAAAAGATAAGGAACCAGGGAGCTTTCACAGCTATTTGGAGAACAGTAGAATCTGATACAAAAGCAATTCAGGCAGTATCAGTGCAACCAACTTTCCATTTTTGCAGATTGGTCACAATAGGAACCTCTTTAATAATTGACCGTGTGTTTTTTGGTGAGGTAAGTTGTTTTAAACTTATAAGATTGGGGTTTAGCATTTTAATGCGGATGGCTGTTTCAGACTCCCCTAGCTTCTGTTATTTCTGTGACTGTGTCTAGCCTATGATCTCTAAATATATCCTAAACCGTAAACCCTTGAACACTGACTTCTCAGTTATTTTAAATGACAGACTGTTACTTAAAATCAGTATCATCAGCCCTCAATAAATCAATAGTTACCAAAAAACTACAAAACTTAGAACTATTTGTAAGTATAACTTACACAGAAGTGTGTAAGTTAACTGCTTAAGAGAGGAAGACTGTGACAAGTCTTAATAGGAAAAAACCCCGAAAGTAAAAATGAAAACGCTGTATCATTTAAGGCCTGTGATGACTGTAATTCAATTTAGATGTTGGTTTTCACTTTGGATTTGTATCTAACTCTTCACGCTGCCCCAAATCTCCCAGTGGGTACTGGTTCAGCTGAACTTCCTGAAATTCAACGTGCTACAGAATTTGGGAACATTTTACGGATCTCAACCTTGGCACTGGTACTTCACTCAGGGACTACCAGTCATCTTGGGTACCCATCTGCCTTTCTTTATTCATGGCTGTGTGGTGGCACCACAACGGTATCGCATCCTTCTAATGGCAGTGATTTGGACAGTGTTGGTATACAGGTAATTTCTCCTAAGTGTAACTACTAACTTTCACTGGTTGTGTTCTTTTCAAAGCTCATGTCCTCTAGAACAAAAAAAGCATAGTAATCAGGTTAAGTGATAGGAAGCTTTGAACTATTCAAACATTCCAAGAAATGCCATCAATTATACGATAGTTTCTAGAATTTTATGTAATACTACTTCTTGTATCGTTACTGAACACGTATTTTTAGAATTGCTTAGACCCTTAAAGAATAAAATAATTCAGCATGAAATTCAATGGAAAATAGGGAAAAAAGAAAACACACCACCCCAATGCTCTATCACCTAACAGCGTTTAGGCAACAACAGAACTAGTTAGAAAACTGTTTAATAGAAGCCTGTTAACAAAAATACAATTTCATTTGGTTCTTTAATACATCCCCAGTGAGATGAGATGTTCTCAGCCTATAAAACTTAGTCCATTCACAACTCTACACACAGCTCTTAACATTTATCATAGGACTGTATGTCTCATTTTAAATTGAAAAGTAGAAGAAAAGATAAGCTGTTTCTAAAGCATCAGAATTAAATATAAACGAGAGACACATTTTCAGACAAGAAAAGATACAGCTAAGTAATAAATGGTATTAGACAACAGTAGTAACAGAATACAGCAAAACAGCAGTCAGGCTGCACGTGCCATCTCTTCTTTCAGTCCAGCTCGAAACTGGATGTAGCTCTAGTGGTTTTAGGCCTTTCTTATCTCCCTTAGTCTTGCAAGAACCTGTTTGGTTCCCATGACACTAGTCTTGCAGTAGTCCCCAAAAAAGCCCCAAAGTTGCCATGGGAAATTGTGTAAAGTTGTATTAGCAGAGGTGAATGTTACTTTGTTAGATACAAATGTGTACTCGAATATTAGCTTCTCATCAACACTTTTTATTGTGTTTTATTACAGAAAGTGAATTGGTGAAGTACTAGCTAAGTTATATCTAGTAATCATAGAATGAGACTGCTTAATTGGTAGTGTAGTAGCCAGGTACTTCTATTAGTGCTTGGTTTAAACTGACCAAATAATCTTAATTTGAATGTACTAGTTATGTTCTTAAGAAGTAACAATTTGGATTTTTACTTTAAACTGCTTCAATGCCAAAAGCTTTTTAGTATATGCAAGTGCTTTTCTTCCAGTCTCCCATGCTCTAAAACACATTTTGTCAAAAGAACCAATGTATTTAATTTTCTCGCTGTAGTATTATATCTGTTTTATTACAGCATGCTGAGCCATAAAGAATTCAGATTCATCTATCCAGTACTGCCATTTTGCATGGTCTTTTGCGGTAAGCATTGGTTTCAAATGTCTTGCAACCTATGCTGTACATAATTTTTGCCTAAAGAGAGACTGTTAATAGTCAATTTAGGTATTTGACAAAGGATTCTTAGAACTAGCCTAACCTTTTCTTACAGCTAGGAAAAGAAAAAAAAATGAGGAACACAGCAAGTGACTGAAACACAGATGGAGAATCCTTAGCATGGATAAAAAATTTGAAAAAATATGAAAATTGCCTCAGCAACTCCTAACTTTTTAGCAATGTCACCCTTACAGTGAACTTTGCTCCTTGGCTCCTTTCTAGTACTTTTCCACCTGTTCTCTCAAATATACCCTGACAAATGCCTTTGAGTATGCAACAAAAAGCTGAAGTAATCAAAACCTAAAATTTTCCTTTTCTAGATTCAGGTGTGTTAGTAGATGATGCTAGTTTTCTGTCTGCTCTTGACTAAATACCAGCTGGAGGCTACTTCCCACGGAAGTTCGAGAGCAGTTAATGTGATAGGTTTTTCCTTCAGGCCTAGCAAGGTCAATTTGTTAAAACAGGAATAGGGTCCTTAAACTAATGTGGTTAACTTAAAAATTAATTAAAGAGAATCTGTCCACAATTCACACTGAAAGCATATTGCTTTTGCTATGAAGATTTTGCTGATACTTAAATGGATACTTTATAAGTTACTGTTAGTTTTTTTCCTGTTTTGTGTGTTTTGGTTTGTTTTTTTTTTAAAACACAGAAGAGACCCTTATAAGGAAGTGTTTTATATTTTACAAAAACTAGGTATGAACTACAGTAGTGAATCTGTAGAAGATAAAAGTAACGATGTAAAGTCTAGTATGCTGAAAAGTTACAAAAGGAAGATGAATAGTTCTTTAGTTTAAATACAAGTTCAAAACGGATGAATCAATGAACATTGTCATTTTCTTCAACCTGTTTTGCTAGTCTAAACAAGAATACATCTTATTTCAATAATTTTGCTCTCAGCTGAGATCAGATACATCATAGGTATTGGCTTTGTTCAATAGCATATTTCGGATGACCCAGATATTTCAGATGATGCAGATAAATTCCAATCAGATCACTTTTTTTGTTAATATCCCTCTTAACAATCATGTCTAAAGGCGTGGGATCATTACACAATTTATCAAGAGAGATTTATCATCTGTGTGGATACTTCAGTAAAGAAAAAACTTACAAAAGTTATTTCTGATAACTCAGTGATTACAAAGAGGTCCTTAAATTACTCAAAATAATATAAATAAAAGCAGAAAAACCCCCACATAAATATCATGCTTGGAAATTACTACTTAAAGAGCAATTCACAAAAGCTGTAAAAAAAATGCCTATAATAGAATGTTTTCCACCCATGTTTAAACCAGAGACTAATTAGTGTACTTTGTTTTCCTCTGAGATAATGATCTGCAATTTGTCAGAACAGACCAACTGAAGACTAATATAACTTACTTGTTACTAACTTCTGAAACAGGCCTGTCCAACTTGTTTCTTGTGATTCAGTAAAGGTGGTCACAGAGCTAGGCTGCCTAAAATATTTTTATCTCCTAATACTGGCAAGTACATGACTTAGTAAGGGTTTCCAGACTGGCTGCAACATGAAGCTGTCTTCTGTGCCAGGTTCATTTAAGTTGTGGTTGTGAGATATAGGTTTATACAGCTACCTCCCACCAGGAGAAGTGTCTTTTCCTATTATTAGCTTCTTCAAGGAAAGCAGGGATCGGAGACGGGAAAGATGGAAGAGTGAGCTTTTCCAAGGATAGTAGCTCAAAATGAATAACAGAATGCTGTAGCTTTCAGCATGTTGGAGAAAAAGAATACTAGAGCTGTACCAAAATACATGTAGTTACTGTTTATTCTGGCTCTACTTGGACATGCGTGAATCAGAACACATCAGTAAGTTGCAACATACCATTCATCCAAACTACCAAATGGAGTATTTTTCCCCACAAGAAATTAAAATTAAGCTCTAAAGAGATAAAGCACTGGCTTTGAAATAGTACTTCTGTACTTGAAAAGTCAGGTATGGGCTTAGCATTTACACTGTTAAATCCAAGAGTTTATAGTAAGGGCAATAACGTCTAACCTTTGAATTACCATTCAAAGAGTAAAGACTGGAAGAACACCGTATCAAAATACCTCAAAGCAAGGTGGTGTTATCAGCTGAATAATAGATTTCCAGTAAGCTACAGTACTTTCAGAAATACTGTGTGGAACTGTTAGTGTTTGTGTATATCTAAAACTTACTCAGATGTTTCTTTAGGACAATCTTTGAAACACCTGAAAGCATGGAAGAAATCTGCAGCAAGTTTCCTGCTTCTATCAAACTTATTCCCAGCCCTGTATACAGGCTTGATTCACCAGCGAGGCTCTCTTGATGTTATGAGTCACATACAGCAGCTCTGCAATAGCTCTTACCAGTCACAAGCTTTTGTCTTCATCATGATGCCATGCCACTCTACTCCATTTTACAGGTATTAAAATAGTTAAGTGTGCTACATTAAAATCTATACACTTAAGCAGAAATTAAGATTTGGGGGTTTTGCCCTAAACTTAATAAATTAAGATGGATGAACATTTACAGGAAGAGTTTTGGTTTTTCATACAGTCAGTACAGTATGAATAGGGGAAATAAGCCAAATGCTTATACCAAAGAAAATTCAGCATCTAAGCTTTATTCAGTTTTTGTAATAGCTTTGTATGAGGATATGCACTAAGTCTTACGACTTCTGAAAGTAAGGTTTACTACTTCATTATGGTAACTTCTGTACCAAAACTAAAGACTAATTGTTACAGTCAAACTGTATTAATTTTACTTATATTTCTGCTGAAGAGTAAAGAAATGTAAATACATTGACTGAGGTCACTATTCCAAAAAGGTTGCAATAGATCCTGGCAAGTAAACAAAATGTTGATCTAAACAGTGAAGCCGATATGGAAAAGTACCTTTTAAAGAAACTGATGTTAGGCAGATGGTATTTTTACTAAGATAAATCTGCCTTCTGTAAATGGCTAACATCAGTCACAGCAGTTTGGAGCTGAATCCACTTGTACTACTTCTGCTTTCGTATGAAGTACAGAAGGGAAGGAAATATGCCTCGGGGGGAAAAACCTAATTATTTAAAAATAACTTAATTTTGGTTTTGACTAAGTTATGAGCCATTTCAAATCTTAGATATTGGTCAGTTTATCCTGAAGTGTTTGTTTTGTTTTTCTCCCTAGTCATGTTCACTGTCCTCTAAAAATGAGATTCCTTCAGTGTCCCCCAGACCTAACTGGAAATGAGAGCTATATTGATGAAGCAGATGTATTTTACTCTAATACACTTGCCTGGCTTAATAAGGAGTTTTACAATGATACATTATTACCCAGTCACTTGATCTTCTTCAGTGTGCTAGAACAGGTATGGTAAGTGCAAGACGAAACAAACTAGTTTTGAGATCAAGTTAAAAAATAAATTAGTGGAGAGTTATAGTTAAGATTTTTGAAAATTGTTGTTCTCAACTTTTTAGAACACAGCTTCAATTGAAATTGAACTCTTTGAACTCTGTAGTCCATAATATAGTACAAATACTATTCCAGTGATACATACTTAACATTCACATACACCCTCTCCTCTGCAAATTTTATATGCCATAAAGTAATGTTATATGGAATTCCCCCTCAAGCCATATTAAAAAAAATGTTCCCAGAACGACATACTTTTAAGTAAGCAACAATGACAAGCAAAACTGCCTGCAGTCATAGTACCTTTTCCCCCTCCATTCTTATATGAAGCCCATGTACTTAAGAGTGTCTGGTGAATATCCACTCTGGACAGGATGAAGCAGGATAGGTACCGCTTTTTCTAGCAGTCTTTCCTAAAGTAAAGGATAAAACTTCCAGGGGACAGTTGAATTGATGGTTTTCAGAAGGCTTTGGAACACTGTTCTAATACTCCAAACTACATTTTCTGGCTGTGGAAACTAACGTATGTTCATTTACAGGAAATATCACCATTTCTAGCTTTAAGGGGCTATGAGAAAATGGCTACTGTCTTTCATACTCATGTACCTCAAGGACGAGTTGGAAGCCACATCTATGTCTACAGGAAAAAAACTGAAATTAATTATACCTGAAGATCACTTTCTAGACTTAAGACCTAAGGAGATCACTTTTGCATAGCAGTACTATGCTTAGAAGATCTTGTACTACAGAAAGGAGAGAGTAGTGAGTCTGAAACTGGGTAAGTCAAATGGGGAAGTCTGATTAGGCAGCCATTTGCTGTCTGGAAACACCTAAACCTCTTCCTGAAGGGAACCCCAATAGCAGTATGGCAGGGTGGGGGTGTTGACATATCTTACAATACTAGAAAACATCAGGAAGACCAAACTTGCCATATTACTACTTAAACAATAAGAAATTAGATAAGACAGGACCGTTTTTATAGAAATATACAGCTATGCTAGATTTATTTTATAAAGACAGACTTTTACCCACAGTGTCTCTTTATTTTTCTTCTACAATATGCAGATAGGCAAGACATTTCAAGTACTTAAATCAGCAAGCTGATTAGAATGCAGCACAGCAAATTCCTCACAATTGAACAGGCTCTTGAACACCACCACCCACCACCACCCCCAAAGACAAGAAGCAAGTGTAAGATTACAAAACACTAGCAAATACATAATGTAGACCTATTTTTTGAAGGATGAGATGAAGTTAGTACAGCAAACATTGGAGTTAATTATTGATGCATTATGCATGACTCAAGCTTGAACTACACTACTGGAATGCCAATTAAGCATATTTTTCATACACAAGTCATTGCATGCCTGGTTTCTGCAACAACTCTGCTGGCACCCAAACTATCATCCCTTCCAAAGAACAGTTAAAGCCAAATATGCAAATTAGAAATCTTGACTTCTGTCTTCTAACAAAAATGTGTAAAAATCAAATTATTCACAGAAAAATCTTTCATCTTGCTGCTTTGTTGAAAAAACATTAGTTTCCAGAGGATGCGAATTATTAATTCTAATGTTATTTTTACCATAAATTACTCAATATTTTGGATCAAAGGGTAATTGCCCCAATTCTATTTCAAGATTTGCCATGTGTCTTCCATTAGTGCGACCATGTTTATGCCATTTACCTTCTCGTTTATTACGGTGGTGGTGCTTCTGAGCTTGTTTTTCATGTCTAGAATTTTCAGTTTGTGTAAAAGAAGGCCTTTTAGGTCGACTGCAAGGAGTAAACAAAAGCTTATTACTACTTTTATGAAAGTATTTAAAAACACTCTGAAACACAGTTACATTGTCAATAACAGCTTTTAACATGCCGAGGTTGATAGAAACCAAAATTAGTATTAAGAGGTAGTCCTTTCTCTTGTAATCAAAGTGGGGGTGGCATTTACTTGTTTGTTTAAATCACCAGTAAGTTTGTGTATTTGAAATAAATCCTTTCTAAAAATAAAAGTGCTCTGCAGCTGGTTGCCCAGAATTCTTTTATAGACTGAAGCCATGTAAACAGCTGTTTGATTATCCCTACTGTGATGCTTGAGTGAGGGCTCAAAAATAGATTATTTTTCAGTTATTCTGTTACATTCTGCTCTATAAAAATAGTGAAAACTTTACGGTCCTTTAGGAAGGTATGCTTTGTGGAAACATAGACACTTCAGAGGTTTTCATATACAGAAAGTGCATTAATACAGAGAGGGGGCACTGACAAAACACACTCGCTCACAGTGATGCAAACATCCCCATTATACTACATGGTATTACATGACTAGCCTCTCTAGCCTTCTGCTAAGGCTGTTTTCATCCTCAGTATCATACAAATGTCTGTGTAATACTATCAGGACATGAATTTGAAGTTAATTTTTAAGTACTTCAATTCATTTTGCAGAAAAACAACTATTTAAACCATTTAAAAATTAAAGATAATTTTAGTAATAAATTAGTAATAGTACTTGGACTATAAAAACAAACATAAAACTTATGTCATGCGTTTGCCAAAACTACACATTAAAAGGCTACTCGGTAGCTGATAATAGAAGTATCATCCTCATGGCTCAGCTTTTAATAAGAGATAGTACCTCACATAATATTTAATAACCCTGAAGTAGTTAAGTATTCAGGCTTCCTGCTGCAATAAAACACATGAAATAAACAATACCAGTCCAAAAGAAAAACCTGACTAAAGAACTGCACATTGGTCTAAATACTAAATATGCATTGCACTGAATAGCAGCACAGGAAGAAGTTCTGTTATATCTACAAGGACTTCTTGTGTATTATAAATATATTTTTTCCTTACCTTGTAAGAAAAAAAAATTAGTAAAAGAGACTATATAGCCAAATAGCAATGTATTAAAAGCCACATAAAATATATACATAAGCATTCCAGAAAGAGCAAGTTCCCCACAATATATTAAGGCTGCTTTCTTAATTTTCTTTCACCAAGGTCTATGTGGTAGCAACAGTCCACCATATCTAGCTCCATTGGGCCAGCCAGGCAGCATACCGCAACCGCTCTGTAGAAGCCCTGAGAATACCATTAGATACAGGGAACAATTCACACCAAGGACCTTTGTAAACAAGTCTGAACAAAATGTAGTCAGGGTCAGGATCTGAACTAAAGCCTGCAATTTGAGTAGCTCTGCTCTGGGCATACAGTAGTCTGGGCATACAGACTAACTCAGTACTATACTAAGCTACAAGAGAGTAGTGAAATTCCTGAAAAGCCAGCAGGGAATATACCTGCCAGAACAGGACCTTGAGATTGCTCAAATATATCCAAAAACCTTCTCGTCTGGAGAAAGAACAAGGAAGTCCTAGTTAATGCTTCTGAGATAATTATTAATTCCATCTGACAGGCAGTCTTAGCTGTTCAGTCTAAAGTAATCCTACTTGCAGTTACAGAGTTTTCTAAAGAACTCAGTAGAAATACTAGATTGTGCTATGTACAGTGGATCTGTAGTGCCTTGCAAACTAACATCCCACACACACAAAATTTATATATAAGGTACTACAGATCTACTTCATGTAACACAATCTACTATGTCCATTGAGTCCTTCAGAAAGTCTTCTAGCGTGGATACATGTATATATATACACACTATAAGACCACCTACTGTAACAAGGACAGCAGCTGCCTTACAAAGACTACTTCATTGCATTAACAAGTTCAGGAAATATGGAAACAAACCTGGGTCCATACTGGGGTAAATTATCATAATGAAAGTAGTATCTGTAGATGTATTTGTCCAAATCCTCAAAAACCTTTTCATTATTATTTTGGTATTCCTTCATATCTTCCAGGTAATCCTTGACATCATTAACAAAATCAGTGAACAACATCTGGTCATGTATAAATAGCCCATTATGAAAAAACTGATCGATGAAATTTTCTAGTTCTCTCCAGTGATGAAAGTTACGTACAACTTGTTGCAAATACTTTTTCATTAGCCGATTAAATTCATCCACCCTGATAGGATCTGATACTCTGTTAAAGAGACTAATGAATTCTTGATGAGCACATTCAAAAATACCAGAGCAGCCCTTTAGGACAAAGTGATGTTTTCTATTACACAAAGGATCATTGGGACATTTCTGTGAATCTGTATCTTTTTCAAATGTTGTAAACTGATGTTTTCTTCCATCTTTGAATTCTTTTGGCATGTTAGGTCCCCTGTAATGCATGTGCTTCAGATTCTCGTAAGAGTTATGTTCTCGGTAAAATGAGCGAGCTTTCTTGTTTGCCTCACGTCTTTTATCATCATTTGACTTCTTTTCAAAGATGTTTTTTGTGCTATCTTTGAAGTGTCTGAATGTAGACTTTACAGAATCAGAGAATTTTTTCAGGTTTTCTTTCACTGCTTCTTTAGCCTGCTTAATCTTTTCTTTATGGTGTCTTACAAACTCTTTTGTGGAATTTTTCATTGCATCAAAAGTTTCTTTAACCGAACCAAAAAATGATTCCTTTGATTTCTTTTTAGCCTTAATTTGGCCTTTAGCACCTTTCTTCTGTTGTCCCTTTTCAATAATTTCTTGTTTTTCAGTTTGGTCTTTTGCTTCAACATACAGCTTCTCCCATAAGTCAGAGCGCTGTTGCTCAAAGTTTAGCTTTTTTTCTAGTTCTGCTAGTCTTCCTCGCAGAATTTCTATTTCTTGATTTTCTCTTAATGTATCATCATCAGCATTGTCAGGTGCTTGATGAGAACTTAACTGTTCCAGTTCTTTTTTTAAAGCTTCTGTAACATGACGTTCTTTGTCCAGTTCTCTCCTTAACATCTGTGCCTCTGCAAAGAGTGTTTCCTTTTGCCTAAGAAAATTGTGGTTTCTTTGCTTTTCCTCTTCCAGATGTTCCCTTAGTTTCTGATTTTCCATTACAATAGACTCAGTGCTAGTACCTTTATCTTCTAAGTTTCGAATTTGTTGTCTTAGCTTCCTTAATTCTTCCTGAAGTGAGGCCAAAGCTTTTTCTTCCTTCTCTAGAGATTGTCTTAAGTGCTGATTTTCTGCAGCAAGACTTTTTTTTTGAGATTCAAAGGATTTCTTCTCCACCTCAGTAGAGGTCGAACATGTGACAAGATCTCCGTTGGGTGACTAACGCAAATAAAAAGAAAACAAGCAAAAATATTACAGTTAGAATTGTTACAATTTCAGCTAGAAAGATGGAAGACCAAGGTAGCCCAGACAGAGTTTACTTATTTTGGATGCAGTAACACATGTTGCAGCAAGATGCAAAAATAGAGCTAGTTTGTTTATCTCAGATATACACACAAACACTTTCTTGGCAACAAAGACCATGCAAGCAGCTCCCCCTTCCAACCAGCAGTCATCACCCCTCACTTGTATTGGTTTAACTAGCTGAAGGATAGCAAACTGGGTACGTGAGTTGATCCATCTTAAAAGGAAATTAAAACCTGTGTGTTTGCTGTTGATTTATGTTCAGCAAACTGGGTTTACAGATTATGAAACCAAATATGTAAGCAGAAGCAAGGGCATTCAACAGCTGGGGCAGAAATTCAGGAGCAGATTTTGAACCAAATTTGCTACTGAAAATACGTGTTTATGTAACTATATCCTAACACAAATGGATTTCCCCAGCCTCTTGGCATCCTTGACAAACTCTGTAACTAAACATATTGAATTATGTATAAATGCCGTTATCAGCAACATAAAAGAAAACTTAGGAAAAAAAAAAATACATGGATACACAAAGCATTCCCTAATCTTCTCTCTGAATGGTCTAACAGTAAAAACCTATAAGTACAGGTTAAGTATTTTAAAAAATTAATAACCATTGCCAATTTAGAAAGCAAATTCACAAAACCTGTAGGTTCAACCTGTAATAGGTTTTTACCAGCATGTTCTACTTCAGCTGTCTTCATTAATGACAGCCTGGCATTATGTCATAAGGCAAGAGACAGTCTGTGTCCAGATAACTCCTAAACTATATACATAAAAACCAGTATGTTTAAACATCAAATAACAAATTTGATCAAAATACAAAGTCTTTGTCAAGAATTCAGGGGAAAGAGAAAATTACATTCTCATAAAAAACTTAAAGAAAAAAATGTAATGGATTTGTGTGATAATTTCCCTTTGTGAAAGTTACACACAAAGACAGAATAACCTAATGACTTCCAGCTAAACTCATACCAACCCCCACTTTATGATGCACTTTATCTCCTTGCTCTTGTTGGCACTGGTAAAGGTCATCTTTCATATCCTTTAATTCACGTGTCTTTGTCACCAGCTGCTGACGTTTCTGGATCTGTATTGTACCTACAAAGATAAACTTTTTTTTGATAGTCTGACTTACATTAAGTAGTCAGAGGAACAGATGAGCCTAAACATCATCTTCATTTTCTCTGCAAATTCAAAAGCATTCTTACCTTGCATTTTCTGCCCAGTACTTACTAGTAACTGTTTAGCTGTAACAAAATATAGATTATAAAAACAGACTGTTACATACTGATTCTGTTTCTTCCAATGATAAGCAATTTCTCAAACAGATTAAAAAATATGCTGTCTTTTATTTGATGATAACAAATGAAGGAATTTTGGAACACTACACAGAAATAAGTTAGATACAAACCAACAGAAGTTACGCAGGAAAGGATATGTGTGGGTTTTCGGTCTTTTTTTTTAGTAACATGGAAGCCAATCAGGATAGAAGGGAGACCATTAGCCCATGGTATTATCCATTTCAGAACTACAACTTTTACTGTTAAGTAGTTACACAGTAGTTACACAGGTAAGAGGTTCTTAACACAGTATTTAAATTTTCATGCCCAAACACAGTTATTATACACTGCTCATGAAGCAGCAGGTATGTGCAGGCGCTGCCTTGTCCACGAGTGAAAGCTGAAGAGTAAGCAAATACCCTGTCTTTCAATTTTCAGATAAAGGCTGAGACACACTACTTTTCTGAAAAACATTTTTAATGTACTAGCCAGCAATTTTTTCTGTCAAGTAAAGCTTCTTTACTGGTACTTCCCTACTTACATACACATTCTGTAAGTCCTAACACTCATGTAGTTTTTATTTCTTTGCTTTTGAGATTCTCTTGAATTGACTCTACAGCAGATGGCAACAGCAAGTTTTAGGTACTTCTTTCAAAACCAATGCAGCATATGCAGAGTTCTATTTCTATATTTAAAGGGGGGGGGTGTATTATTGAACAGAAGAAATTCTATAAATACTATTACACTGAGAAATTTTTTGTGCTCTCAATTTCTATTTAACATTGTCAAGTATGAACTTAAAAACAGACAATGTTCTATTAAACCAAGTTGAACTCAGTAGATCGATTCAGCTGAAGTAAAGCAATGTCTTTACAGCAATGGTTTTAAGTTTGCAGAGTCCCAATAAACACTTAGTGGGAGCATAGTTCCCTGTATAAGGGAATTTTAAGTATACTGACAGTATACTTAACAGACAGATTTGTTTTTCTTAGTTATGTTTTATAGATACTTTTGAAGAAGTCCATTCCTAAGAATCTGAGGACTGCCTCTGAAAAATCATTTAATTTAAAGGGTTCACGTTAAGAGGAAGCTGAATTACAGAACAACACAAACTGTTTCTCTCCTTACCAAGAATCATAATTTAGATACAGTAAGCAAAACTGACATTTAGCAGCCAGAAAGGGCAGCAAAGATGCTGAAAATGCACATAATGAGGTAACATTCATCAGTGATTGATTTGTGTTTCCAGCTGGTACTCTGAATCACAGTATCCTTCAGATTAATTAATCTGTCCACATCACTAGAATTACAGCAATATTCCCTTTTGCAGATTCTGGTTAAAGAAAAAAAAAAAATCTGGCTGTCCATAAGGAGACACTCCTCTGGCAAGGGCTTCCTGACTTTAGCTTTTATAGTTACCTATTTTCCTGGAAAGCTTGCCCTCCTCCAGATCTCCTTCACAGAGCATCATAAAGCCAGCTAACTCAGTTTAATACTGATTAGGATACAGTTACCAATTAATACCTAATTCTAGTTGCTTTCTACATCTTTGAAAGTCTTAAAGGAGCGCTGGAGCTCTAGCTAAAGGGAAAACGCTATCGTAATACTGACATCCCATCCCATCCCACCCCCACCACCACCCCCACCCCCCCGCAAAAAAAAAAAGTCATTTCATAAAAAGTAACCCTTTTCAATCCTCTTACACAAATTAGATTAGCATTACAAGACTGCTGTGGAAAACATGCATTCCAAGCTGAATCACAAAAATGCAAAGTAGTCCTCCAGGGAGACGGACTTTTCTTTGCAAGTTTGTGTTCAAAAAAACCCAAACAAAAAAAAAAACACCACCACAAAAAAAAAAAAGGAAGATGGAAAGCAGGGTTTGATTTCCTTTCTAGTGGTAGAAAGATTAGTTATCACATAACTGTGAAGAATTTTCACTTGAAGAAGCAAAAACTAAAGCCACACAGCGTTGCCTTCTTTCTGCTGAGAGTGCTATCAGCACTGTCATCAGTGACAATTTTTATTCAGAAGTACAGATTCAATGAATGAACAAGTCAAAGTGAATCCCTTAAAGATATGACCCTGAGTACATTTCCAAATCCTCATACTTCTATATCTCAAAGTTCTTTAAAAGGATAGTATTTATCATTAACCCCCATTTAAACACAGTAAAATGATTTACAGAAGTGAAACCTCAAGTTACCACCACAAAGCACTACCAAAGATTGGTCTAGCCATTGAGCTCCTCTCTGCTTCCAGCATGCCAATATACATCAGTTTTTACACCAGCTACTGCTAGCTGCAACTGCTAAATAAAAAAATATTTTACACAACTGGATTAGTTATTTCTATAATCCTGCATACACTAGTAATTCTTAAGACCTGATTTTTTTTTTAATATAAGTATGCATACGTATATGGATGTGTGTGTACACATAGGCACAATTTAAAAAGGAAATCTGAATGCAAGCATCCACAACACACCACTCATGACTCTTACCTTCAGGATTACCTAAGAACAAAAAAAGTCAGGGTCAAGTGAAAATAAGTATAAATCTCAAAATAAATGTCAAAATTTAGACCTCTAACAATCAGTCAAAATCAAATCCAGTTAGAATCATATTCCCAGTCTCAAACTGAATCACAAGTCTTCTTATGAAGGCACGTTTTCATATAAAACTAGAACTACTCAGGAAAAATTACTATTAAAAATAAATGCCCTTTATTATTTTTATCATAGCACATGTATCTTAGAAGATCCGGATTGCACTACATAGATTTAGATCTGTAATGAGTTATGCTGTTTTATTAAATGTAGTAACAATCTCTGTAATGCTTAACTTTGGGCAATGCACTGAACACAGAGAAATTGCTGCTGCCCTGGATTCCTTAAACCATTCTGGAATTGCAAGGACAACCACAGTCATTTTTTTTTTTCTCTCCACTGGAGAAAGAAAAATATTGATACTATGAACTCCTGTAAAAAACACACCTTGCTCTTACATTTACCAGATGAGCACATACGGGACAAAAGCCTGAAATAACTCTGTGGATGCTGTTAGGAATGATAAGCACTACCACAAATTTATCGCTAAAGAAAAGATGTGAAATATGAAGGGTACATAAAGAATTATGAGAAGAACAAGAAATTTCTGTCTGGAAGGGCAACCAAAAATCAATTTCTTTTTATCTACTTTAGTTTTAAAGTAGTGTATATTAAACACAATTGCACTGCTGAAGGGCCTCCCTATATTTTACATACATTAGCAGTTGCTTTTTCTCATTCTTAGGTTTAGATTGTTAGCAGAGAACAAGACAAAAAAAAAAATCAGAGTCACAATAAATGCTATTTGTTATATAAGATGTGGATTCTATGTATTTTGTTTTCTATAAACTCACCATAGAAGTGTCCAAAGCCCATGCTGATTGCAATTACCAAAGCTAGTATGATGCATTTGTTAAGGCCACTACTGAACTGGCGTTTGTGCTGTTGTTCTCTGGGAGGTTCAGACTCCAGTTCAGCACGTGACCCACCCTCAGCCTCAGAGCTAGAGGTCAGCCTCTTCTTAGCCCGACGTTTTCGTACTGTGGGACTGGACTGATTGCTAGTTTCATCACTACTTGATTCATCATCGCTAGCCTGAGACGAAAAAACTGAAAACACACACAGAACAGTCTTTAAAACACATTAATTTTTGGAGTTTTTGTTTTGTTTTTGTTAGTACCCACAATCTGAGTATCAAAATCCATCATATTTATGCAAAATGTATTTGGCATTTATCTTAGAGAACATTAATAAAACAAAAATTCTCCATGTGATAGTTTATGCTGGATATCATGCAGGGAATGCTTGATCTCCAAAGTTAAAAATTCATTTTTTAGGAGGAAAAGATAGAGAATCAAGAAATCATCACCAAAACACTGTATGGCACTTCCCCATACTTATCACTCATTCATTAGAAAGTGTTTCTTTCAGACAGACCTGCCTCTTAAAGCACCTACATGTACTGCCTCTGCAAATTCTTGTGAAGTAGAAAGATTATGATTTCAGTTCTCCTCTTCTTACAGATCTTGAGATTGAACTATTTTAAGAAGAAAGCCTTCTAGAAGACACACATAGTTTTACTATATTCTCTGAAAAAAACTTAATTCTGTGACCTACATGTAGCTGTGGACAAAATTCTGTTAAAGTTCCATTAATGTAGGTATTATCCAAGCAAAGCTTTGCATTACAAATTTAAATATGTAATTTTGTTTACTTTTAATATCTACCATACACTACCTACCAACATCTTCACCTACCTTTCAAAAAGGTCATTTTCAACCACTACTGCACAGGAAAAGAACCACTCAGGTCCTTCTGTGTTTGTCCCTCCCTAACACTCAATCTAAAACACTTCCATTACCTGACTGAAGGTTTGGAAGACTGAATCAGCCAAGATTTGAAGAACAAATTCTAACCATAACATTTTTGTCAAACAGTATTTATGATAGCATTTGTATGTCCATGTTCCTATGGCCCAAAACCCATATATGCTAAATGGGGAAATAAAAAACAGAGTTGTAATTGCTTGTTGCTATTAGTGGTACAAATGCTTGCTGCATGTACTGTAAAGAAATTTATATAATCCAGTATATAAGTAATGGTTATTTAATCTCCCTCCTTTGAAAGTATCATTTTTCAAGTGTAAGACAAATACCAAGGGGAAGCAGTAGAAGGGTGAAAAAGAAACTTTCAAATATCTATGTTCATGTACCTAATTCACATGCCTGAAATATCTATGTTCATGTACCTAATTCACATGCCTGAAATAGATTCAATGTGATCAATGAAGCCTCCAGCACATGACAAAGTGCTCCTGCTCGGACAGTTCTAATGCTAATACCCCTTCTGGAAAGATGGTTGTTCATTCTTGTATCAGAAATCATCACTCAAATGTGAAAATATAAATACAGAGTTACTGTCCTTGAACATTTCACAACTGAAAATCATTGTCTGAGCAAAGCCATGCACAAATCACTGAACAGAAAAGAATGCCAAGCAGCGTTAGCCATTACCTATAAAAAGCATTACCAGTTAAGATTCTTCACTGAAAATAAATTCCAACGTCACAGAAGTGATTGCATCAACCTCAGAAAAGATTACCAACTAGTATCTGGAATACATGTCTAATTTCTGACTCATGGTCAGATAATGAAAGATAACTTCCCCTCTTACTAAAAAAAAAAAATCCATTTTAGTCAATTAGTCAAACCAGACTGACCAAACAGACATTGCAATAAAGACCTATCAATTAAACAGCTACTTAACATGCAAATTCTTAAATTACTTTATATAGCTTGGCAGAAGAGGACTCTATTTTAGAATCAGTCGTTTAAGTAGATGCATACTTCCCTAATCCTGGACAATAAAGAGAAGCATTCAGAAATTAGTCAGGAGAGAGGTATTCTTCCTAGAATACAGAGGTCAGACATTATAAAGGATTATACAGGATATATTTAGTAAGGCAGGTGTTGCTGGTTATTGAAAAAAACCTAAAAAACAAATAAGCAAAGAAGTTTACACATATGGAATACAAAAGTGCTTCTAGCCAAATACAAAAGCTGCTTCTAGCCAAATGGGAAATTCTTTGATATACACTGGACAGCAAAGTACAGGAAAGAAAATAGAAAAAAAAGAAAATCAGAAAGCAAAGAGAAAAAGCTGTAAGACACTTAAGAACCATTCATAAGCACTTACTGGCTAGTTGTCAACAGCATTACGCTTTCAGGCATGAATGATGTTGCCTTACAGCTGCACTAAGAATTCAGTACAAAGCTGTACTCTAACACTCACAGGATGAAAAGGAGTAGAAGTGAAACAAAGTGTGACCACAGTAGCAGTCCAAAATTCTAGCTTCTGCTATGATTTTGAAGTGTCAGATCTACACTAGAAACCAGATGAAGTAACAATATCAGTCAACATGATTGTCTTTGACATTTCTGCACAGACTCGTCTCAAGCCTAGATGCAGTTCATTTCAATATACGAGCACTTCTGCTAGTTAACTTCATTCATGAAGCAATACTAAAACATTTCTGTTTGCATGGTGAAGACAGCCTAAACAGGAATTGGTTTGCACATAAAAGTGGCAGAAAATCATTGTAGAACGTTTTAGAATCTACATTAGGAAATTCTGAAGCTCATCCTTTTCCAGCACAGTAGAAAACTCAACAAGAAGTGGACAGCAAAGATTTCCATTGCCAAAAAGTATCATGAAAATTTTGGCTGCTAAAACTTTGGCATTTAAAATAAATGCTAAAGTACTCAGATATTTTCTATAATACTTGGTCAATCAAATGCACAGCACTAAACACCATGCTGAAATCAGCTTAAGTTAGAAGGAAGAAATTCTTTTTGCCAGTCACACACAGATTTGGAATCCAGCAAGAACCATTCATTTAAATGGTCAAGCATACATATTAAAATGTATTACAAAGCTGACTGATGCCCATTCCAAATCTACATGTAAGTTTAACATTTTTTTAAAAAAAGCAAATAAACCAGTGACAGCTTCGCCAAATTCTTCAGTGAGGACTGGCTTTCAGCATCTGATTGGAATATCACTACTATAAGATCAAGTCAGATCGCTACTGATAATTTTAAGAACGCTTCATGCAAGCCATAAGCAATCAGCTTTATACAAGTGGATCAAATTTAATCACACCACCTTGGAAAGGAAGACTGCAAGAGGCATGCTCTTTCACCTCATTTCCCCCTCCCCTTACATAATAAGGAATCTTCCTCAGCTTCTCCAGCCAACTGACTTTTGTGTACAAAAACATGGGAGGGGAGGGGGGACGGGGGACAATTTTAGAACTCAGCCCTAAAAGAAAAAAGAAAGTCAACTAAATTTTAAATTTAAAATTAAGTCATCCAGAAGACTTAAATAAGGTGACAGCTTTGTTATGAATCATCACTGGTCATAATGAGATTTTCTGATTCCAAAGAATACTATACAAATACATGAACCTTTAAGAATGCTTTACTCTACTTCTAAGATAAAACAGTATTTTAAGAAAAAAACTGCTCTTTAAATAAACTTACTTTGAAAGGTAAAACTCAATAACACAAAAATGTTACAGAGAATAAAGAGAGCAGAATCAGTTACAAATAAGAAACCAAAAAGAATTAAAAAGGAAGACTAGAAAACTAGAGAAGAGTAACACAGCAGTAAGTTTTTATGTTTGGGTTTGTTGGGTTTTGTTCCTCCTGAATATCATGCGCTGCATTTCTGACAAGTACTGGGAGTATCTTTAAAGAATATACATATTCTATGTAGCTATGAAGGTAAGCAAAAAGTTTTTGTAGTCATGCTGCTATTAGTCCTCATGGCCCCAAAAATCAATTCTCTCCCAGCTGCTAGTTATTTCTGCCAACTCTATAAAAGCCAAAAAAATTACCAAGAGAAAACCTACAATTCTATGAACTAAAAGTAATTTTAATTCTCCAATATATGCTAGAAATTTACTTTCTATTTAATATAGTGAACACAATGGGAGAGAACACTTTCAAATAAAAAAAACTGCAGACGCACATTTGGACAAAGTTTTAGAATTAGGGCAACTAGAGTTATCCTAGAGACTGCAAATACTTGGATATGTACTCATCAAGAGCAACTTTTTTCCCTCTCCACAGAAAGAAAGTTTCCTAAGCAAAGATGTTTTTCTTCCCCCCCCCCCCCCATGACATTTTTGCACACAGTTGCTTAGTAACTTGTTGCTCTTACCAGTTTCTAGAGGGGAAAATGCATACTGACTACTAGAGGAGGAACCCATGTTAAAATTCTCTGAACTTTGACCTTCTTCACCATCAGCTGGAGCTTCCTCCTGACTTTGAGTTTCATCTGGTTTTGGAGCTTCAAGTGTAACAATGTCAGAATCATCACTAATAGCTCCAAAGCAGGACCCATCATCAGGGATTTTTTCTTTCTTTCCCTAGGGAAATGGGACAATGTAAAAATTATTCAGATACATACAATATATAGTAATTTTTAAAAATATCAAGAATTCTTAATGCTTTAAGAAAGGAAAATTCAGTATCTTTATTTTAATGTCTTCAAAACATTGCTTGGCATTGTTAGATGGGGCTTACAGAACCTTCTGAATAGCATAACATAATTTACCTCTGGAACCATCTGAGTTTCCTCAAAAGCAGGGAGAGTATTATCTACCACTGGTATCTCTCTATCGTTGTTGCACTGAGCTATATAAATAAGAGGAAAAAACAAACAAACATGGGATTAAAACCAGTAACTCCACAAATCATGCACACTCCCATATAATACTAAAATACTTATAATTGTGACAGATTTCTATTATCTACTCATTTCAGGGAAGGTTTTCTAAAAATACACTAAGTCTCATTTTTACTATCTCTCTAACAAACATCAGAATCCAATTTGTCATGATGCAATGTTCGTGTTCCAAAAACATGTAGACGCAGCATTTTCAGGGCATGAGTAAGGAGGCATGGTAGGGTTGGGCTGATGGTTGGACTTGATGGTCCTAGAGGTCTTCCAACCTTAATGATTCTATAATACAATGTTTTGGAGGATACTTGAATTCAAATGATCATACTGATCTTAATGCAGGTAACCTATAAATGAAAAGTACAGTTAGATAAAACCAACTCTACACTGTAAGTTGATACCACAGTACATTTGCACACTAGGATAATGAAAATATTTTCTAGATAGTCATTGGCGTGTGAGTCCTGTTTCTACATGGAGAAGTTATGAATCTGGAAACATGGCCAAGCTCAAATTTAGTCCACTGCACACTGAACCTGTCACATTTGTGTTCTCATACCAACATTAAACAACCTGAGTATTAAATTCAGTAATTAAAATATGTGGAAGGATTTTCATTAATGTGCACCAGACTTACATTTCCCACTCAAGAAGTGCTAGCACAGTGCCATAATGTTATTTTTCAGGTGTAAAAGAATTGATGGTTCCTACCAAATCTATAACATTACTAAGGAATATTTAATACAGTAATTTTATTTTATCAATAGCACTTCTATAAACTATTACGCAGCAACACGAGTGCGTACTATTCTATAACACATCTAAGTATTGACGAAATGAAAGATATTATACGATTTCAGACTGAATATTTTCCATAACACTGATGAAACAACTACTTTGACAGAGGCCCACAAAGCATACAAACTCTATTAAAAATACCAATTTTGTACCAAAGCTACAACAGATACCTATTTTATGGCACTGCTCCTCTTAATATCTTACCTTGCAAATCAATTGGTTGCTCCTCTTCTTGCAAAGAAACGTATTCTTCTGAAACAAGCTCATGGTTATCAGTTGTACTTCCATTTTCTGAAGTCACTGTCTCTATGTCAGAACCCTAGAGGTGAAAAGTTTTAAATGAGCTTACCATTATGGGGGTTTCCATCAGTAAAGCAGAAGGAAAGGGTTACAAAAAAAACAGAACATTAATAATAAAAACAGAAGAGAAGAATAACAACCTTTAAAATTGAAGAATATTTTAAGCAAAGAAAAGCAAGAGAAATACCAAGTAACTAGAGGGAAACAACTGCTAGTGTGTAATACTTACTACCTTGACTGAAAAAAGGCAGAGAGGACAATGGGGGGGTGGGGGTGGTGGAGGTGTGTGTAAGCATCAATTTAGGAATCAATTAACAACCATGCTCATTATTTTAAATAACTATTTTTATTAGCTTTATTAGACCTATTTATTCAATAGAATTTAGAGAAACAGAGGAGGTTGTAAAACAATTTCTGAATATGGGATCTAATTTTTGCACACATATCCATGTGTTTTATGTAAATACCCGCACCCTCCGCAAAATGGAACTTCAAGTGTACCACCATGAACTCTAATAAGTACTATTACCAGGAGAAAAATATGTTTACCTCTACTCCATCTCAATTCCTGTCAGCAAATTTGAATGTGTGTTTTAATAGTACATCCCTGCTACCAGGAAAACAAGTATTTATACGATCTCTAAATTAGATTTCTCTCTTTAAGCCAGAAAGGCGCCCTAGTTATTAGTCAGCTGCCAGTCAGCAACAACCTCAGAGCAAAACAGTAACTGAAGATAAACAATGCCCAGAGACTGCAGGGCATTAAAGGCAAGGAATATGAATGGCAACTCTAAATATTTAATCTTCATATCATAATTTTTGTTTAAAAGAACCGATGAAACACAGTAAGGTTATGTGCTGGTTTTAGATGGGATAGAGTTAATGTTCTTCCTAGTAACCTGTATGGGGCTGTTTCAGATTTGTACTAGAAACAGTGTGATCATACAGGGATGTTTTAGTTACTGCTGAGCAGGGCTTACATAGAGTCAAGGCCTTTTCTGCTCCTCACCCCATCCCACCAGCAAGCGGGCCAGGGGTGCACAAGGAGCTGGGGGGGAACACAAAGATTGGACAGCTAACCCCAACTGACCAAAGGTATGTCCCACACTGTATGATGTCATGCTCAGCATATAACGCTGGGGGAAGAAACGAGGGCGGGGGAGCGATGGCGTTTGTCTTCCCAAGTAACCGTTACATGTGATGGAGCCCTGCTTTCCTAAAGACAGCTGAACACCTCTCTGCAGATGGGAAGTGGTGAATGAATTCCTTGTTTTGCTCTGCTTGCACGTGCAGCTTTTGCTTTACTTATTAAACTGTCTTTATCTCAACCCACGAGTTTTCTCACTTTACTCTTCTGATTCTCTCCTCCATCCCACCAGGGGGGAAGGGTGAGTGAACATCTGTTTGGGGCTTCCTTGCCAGCTGGAGTTAAACCATAACAGGTTGTTAGAAAACTATAAACATGCAAAACATAACTGAAAAATACTAAGTCACTCTGATGCATAAATAACCTGAGCTGTTTTTGTAAACAGAGACAGTTATTTTTGCAACAGCAGGTGTGAAATTACAGTAGTAGTAGTACTTGGAGATCAGTTTCCCTAGATGCCTCGTTTCAGGACTCAAACAAACATATATATTTTTGTTTTTAAAAGGAGACTGTACTTCAAGATTAGATACCTTAAAAAGAGTTGCATAAGATACATTCTACAATCACATTACAAAGTTATGTTCCTCTCTAAAAGACTTCAAAAATTAACTGCTTCAGTAATTCGACAAATACTTTGTATTTTTTTCTTTTGCCTACAAAATTATCAGAATTTTAATCTCAAATGTTTTGCAGAAATTCACCACTCAATTCTAAGTAACTTAATAAAATCTGAGTGAAATATCAGGAAAGAAAATACTAAGTTATTTGGGGCTTTTTGCTTGTTTGGGTTTTATAGATAAGTATATAGATTTATTATGTGAAAATTGTTCTCTGGTGTAATAAAACCATTACTTTCATTTCCCAAGTTGTGAAGAAGAAAAAGAGTAACAAAAAATCTAGTTTGCCCAGGCTCCACAACAAGGCAAACATCAGGAAGACTGCGTAAAACAGATTAAAATTTTAGCTAAAATACCAAGAAACTGGGCTAGCTGAGTACAAGGTAAGCCATCCTTTTTTAAACATGTGCGGTCTGGTGTGGATGTCTGAACCCTCCAATTCACTTAATCTGTTGCTAGGCCACCATCACCATTCCACTGTAACAGCAAAGAGGCTAAGAAGGGATGTCTCCTCACTACAGTCCTTTTCCCACACTCCTACACAAAATCAGCAAGTCCTTTCTTAAGAGTAGTCCGACGATAAACATCATCACTTCTCTGCTCAAAGCAGATATTAAATTCAGCATACACTGCTGTCAGGTCAGCTCTCTGCAACACAATCTAGCCATTTGCCATTTCTTGCCCCTTTTACCTTGGTGTCTTTGTAAATGGCAAAACAAATCCAGAAACTGATTCTGTTGTGTCATCATCAATACAAGTAACAATAATACATGAGGAAGCAATACTGTAGTATTCCAAATTTGTCTAATCCTTCGCTCTAACCCTTTCCTAAATAACCAAATAATTTCTCCAAAGTATACAGTAGTCCACATCCCACCCCTTCCCTGATAACTAGTGTGTAAAGGGTATCTAGCCACCCCATTCATTCTACTTTCTTCATGCTCAGATTCAAAGCTGTCTTGCTGGGAGAATGCCAATAAGGGAGCTCTTAAACATGAGTGTTTTCCCACCCTGAACAGAATGATTTTATGCCTGTTAATCAGGGAAAAATAACCGGGAACACAAAATTTCTACATCACAGAAATCTGTTCTGCTTTGGCTAGACAAATCCCTGCCTTCCAATTAAGGTTGGAACCTTGTATTATGTTAATTTATTCAGACTGCATAATTAGTTTTCAGTTACAGGGTAAAATAACCACTCCAAGTATGAAAATACAGCCTGTAATTCACAGCTGAGTAACCCAACTGTTGTAGCCAACTCCTAAATCCTTTCACTTTCATTAGTAGTCTGTAAAGTCCAGCAGCCGATGCACTCCTGCATGCCACATGGTCTTGAGAACTGGAGTGAATGAGTTTTCCGTTTCTCTTTTGGTGAGAGGCTTCCCAACTTGTCATCCAACCCAAAACAAGGAAAAGATGTTTCAACCATCTCTTAAATAGCACCTGGCTGCCAACAGAAATGAAACCATGGCCCAACATTTATAAGCCACAAACCTCATCTCTTGCTTTTGAAACTGAACTAAGTTTTTAAAACTTGAGTACAGTCACAAGCTTGTAGTGGCTTGCCTTTCGTACTACCCAGATTTTCATTATAATCTGCAAATAGGGGAGTTTGAAGTAAAGGAGAAACAGCTGATCATCACCCATGATCTCTTCCCATTGTTTCTTATTTTCGTCCTATGAATGAAATATCTCAAGTACTGTTCCTTGAAAATGTTTGGAGGCAGGCAAAAGAAGATACAGACAATATATAAGTGTCATTCCAGGAAAACAGTTAACCCATTTGCTCTGAGGATTTTGGCTCTAAACTGAGCAGGTTATAGAAGACAATACTAAGTACTGAAAAAAAACAAAACCAAAACCCTCTACTACACCCACACACCAGCCAAGATCTGAAGAGATCTCAGGACTAAATGAGAGAAGTATCTTGGAGGTCCACATATCAGAGGTAGGGCCTCTCAAAGTTTCTGAGCAAGTTAGGCCTGCCTTGTTCACTGCTAGGAGAAAGTAAGATAAAACATTAATTTTACCTAACTTCAATTGTCTACATGTGAGCAAATTGTTGAAGGCACCCTTGACAATCAATACAGCCAGTGGAGTCAAGATAGCAAGTCATTTGATCAAATATAAGTGTTGACCTTAGCATAAGACTTACCACTCTCTAAACTCCACTGATTGTATTGATTTAATCTATACAAGGCAAACTAAAACACCAACATCAGATTGAGATGCCTACCCTGTAGACACACGGGCAACAGTGAATCCCATCCCAACAGACCTTTAATTGCTTCACTTTTTTGTCTCAAGCTTTATTCCACCAGGAATTAAAAATTACTTTTGTTTTAATAAAGCCACTGTGTATTTTACAATTTATACTATACACTGTATACTATATACTTTATACAACTAGTCAAACATCAGGACATAGGAAACAAACACACAAATTAAACCAGGGCTACACAGATATACTAGCAATTTTACAAATAGCTATACCCCAAGACTTGATCAAAGAATGAGGGAATTCTAGATTTAATCCCAAATAAAAGTATTCCTAATAAATTAAGATATAGCAGATATCAAAAGATGGACAGCTGAAGCCATACAAATTTGACAGAGCTCCACACATCAACTGAATAGGTCTTAAAAGACAACAAGTATTTTGAACCAAGAACAGTTCTTTGCCTTGTGCAGTCTGTTAGCTCTTTCCACCTGCTGCCACACGATCTACCATCGCAACTTCCTTACACAATAATTAGATTGCTTTTGGGAATTTCCTCATGGAAGATACCTCTTCAGTGACAGTTTGCCTAATGGGGGGGGGAAAGAAGAAAGAAAAAGAAAAAAACCACCCAACACCATTCTTATAGCTGCTGTCACTAGCTCAGTCCTGCACTGCTATATGAAGTCCTCCTCCACAAGGTGCCAACATCATTTCTACGTATTTTATGCCTTGCACTCTCCTGCCTGAATAACAGGGCCAAGGAAACCCAGAATTCCAACATGAATTGCAAAGAACTTGTGCTAAAAGCTGCTGTGAGTCCCTGGAAAACACAAAGGAAAGCTACTTCGCAACTCAATCCTCCTCACAGAATTTCTTACTATCTCCAAGACTTGTAGGCTGTTACAAGTTTTCAAGACACTCCAAGAGTAGGTACGGCACACCCTCAGCAGTCATCATATGAGGCTCTGAGAAGGCTATACTTCTCATTTTTGACCTTAAAGTACAGATGTAAGGACAGCTGCCCTGCCCTCCCATCACCTTTATTTCCCAATAAATGTAATAAAATGTTAGCATTCACTGTAGCTTCCCCTAGGTTCCACTTGCGGCAAGAAAGCCTGTGAAAATTTCACCATCTTTGGTATGGAATAAATAATTACATACTCCCTGTAACGTAACCCTCTCCAAGGGATTTCCAACCAGTCTTTGCAATATTGTTGATTTCGAGACCCCAGACCCTCCAAACTCCCGACACATTTCCTTCTCAACACAGAACAGCATTCCACACACATGAAACTGCTTAAAATTGTGCAAATAAGATCCAACAGGCCTATGCGCATCTTTCTCCAAACTGCCTATGCATTCTGTAAGCAGAGTGAGGCAATACAAAAGATTAGAGGCAGCACATCTCACAGAAGTCTTTATGACAGTCCTCGACTTCCTGAGCTCAGAAGCTCAAGTCAAAGACAGAGACTGTTTCACTCAGGAACAAAAGCAGTGAGTGATGCAAAAAACTTTAACATTCACATGAGCCTTGAAAATGCCTTCTTCTAAAATTCTAGTCATTGAGCATAAGCTTGTTTCTATCCTGTTTTTCCATAATAGGAAAGATAGTATGTTAGGACAGAGGGCTGTTCCTAAACAGCAAATGTTGAAGCTAGGATCAGATACCTTAGTGGTAGAAAAGACTTGGAGAAATCATGGAATCATTCCCTTCGGCATGAGATTTTTCCAGCCCATTATTTCCCTCCCCACCTTTTTTTTTTTTTTTTTGGGGGGGGGGTGGGGGGTGGGGGGGGCGGAGTCGGAGGGAACAGCACACAGAGAGCAGATTTGGAAGGAAAAGAAGTATGTTAGTAACATCAGACAAGTTACAGAGAATTACAATGTTTTCAGGAAAGATAGAACAGAGGAGAGCACCTCACTAAAATTCTAGCAATTCTTCGTAGCAAAACTTTGGCAGAAAAAAAATTATTATTTCAAATATCAAAATTTACATCAGCTCTAGAGCTGCAGTAAAAGTATACACATTTTAAACAGTAGTTTTGTGTTTCCTAACTTATAAGTCTCTCTCCTATGTTCTCTGTTGATATGCAAGATCCATGCAAAACAAAACCTACAAAGTTGAAATAATATTTTACTGCATATAGCTAGTCTTAAACTGACAGAACTTTATTAATTTGACATTGGGTACCTCATGATTGATGACAGTCCAGCCACAAGATGAATCACTGTCACTGGAATTTTCAGACATTTTCAAAGCACACTGCAAGTAAAAGTAGATTCTTTTAACACGCAAGACACATAATTTCACTGCTCTCTTAAAAAAAGAGACAGACAACAGAAGAATCCAAATCATGATGTTACAGAACAGTACACTAACTCAAAAATTGTTATTCCAGAATTGAAAAGAAAATAGAATAAAAGTTCAGAAAGAAAATATAGTCTTTTGTACATATTTCCTACTATCTTTTTTATACTTGGAGAAAATATGACTTTCCTAGGTACATACCTACTTTAGCCATCCAAAAAGCTCTTAGACTAGCTAAAAACTCATATAAGGCTAGCCAATAAATCAATGATCAAATTTAAAATTTGTCTGTAAAATCATTGTTTAAGGCATGTTTCACTTAAGGTGAAGTAATTTTTGAATTGTTAAATGGACAGTAACTACAGTTTATTCAAGAAAAAACATGGGGGTTTTGAGAAGACTCAAATTAGGATCTTTTGGAACCAATGCTCTTCAACTACTGGGCAAAACAATGTTTCATGTTTCTTTCACTCCTTTCAAGTACTCTCAAATATCCTGATTCTGAGGAAAGTTGAGAGAGTTCCTGGAGAGTACAAAAACAGAACATAAAACCTCAAGTACAAATTTTATTTGTTACAATATCACCAGATAACTGTGGTATTTATTTTCAGAAGAGAGCTGTCTGGCTGCAGCTGCCTGTTTATTTTCTCTCCTGTACCAGGAACACATAGTATTCATTATTGTTACATATTCGGATTTTTTTTCAAAGTTCTTTACAGAAAGACTTTAAAAGGAAATTTAATGCATTTCTTGTTCCTTAAAAATATATCAAGCTGTTAAATAAAATTTACTACAGATTTATCTTGGGGGAAAAAAACCCAAACTTCCCAAAACCAAAACAATTTCCAATCAACTGCATATAATGTTAGGCATCCAATGTAATAAAACAGCAAAAGAAATCTTGGTTCAATAAAGCTTCTATAAAGTGACGATTATATTGACAGAGCAGAGAGTTCTGAGAACTTGAGATTTGCTTAATTTCCCACACCTATTTATTCTGGTAAGAAAACAAAGAAAAGCACCTGTTTGTTTATATTTATTTTCTCTGTACTTTATTATCAATCCTGTCTTTCCTCCCAGTTTGTTAACACAGAAAAGATACACAAACCTTGAATTAGAATATCTAAATATGCCAGTGTGGCTAGAAATTTGCACAATAAAGTAAGAAACTTCCAATTCCATTTAGGTTTCTTACAAAACACAGCAAACATTTGTCTCATATCTCTGCAATACAGTAGTTATCATACTTTTTTTAATATAACACTTTTTCCTCATGAACTTCAACTAATATATTTGAGGTTTCTCTGTAAAAAAGGCAATGGTAACAATCGCAATTACAGTTTATAAAGCAAAAATATTCACCAACAATCAACTTGGGTATCAAACTTTGTTGTTGTTTTTTAAATCATACTGTATTCAATCAACAACATTTTAGTTGTCTTTTCTTTTTTTAAAGTCATACTACTTCAATCGTCAAAATAACAAATGCCCAAATGGCAAAGACCGCGTTCCAGAGTTCTCATGAAACAATAAGATCTGTTTGCTGTCATTAAATTATTTCGAATTTGACCAAGCATTCAGTAGCAGCATTCCTTTCAGAGGAAGGTAACTACCAGCACCAGAACTTGCCACCCATCAGAAACACTGGTGGCTATGATGCAAAAACTGTACTGATGATCTGAAATTATCTTTTAAGAATTCTCCTCAGTACAAAAACATTCTCATTTAATTATTCTACAGTTCAGTGAATAGCACGATCATAAGAGTACCAAATTTACTGTCACCAAAAACCAAGCCCTTTACATAACCACAAAACACACTGATCAGGGCAAATATAGTTCAGGCAGCTACCCAGTCCTCACTAGTGATCTGACCTCCACTGCAGAAGAAATTCAGGCTGTGTTTTCATAACACGGCAATTCGTTTCAGTGCATCTCGGTGACAGATGAAAAACAATGAAGTCACATAATGCAAATCCTTAAATAGACAAAAAAAAATCTGCTGATACAAGTGCATTTACAAATTTTCAACGAGCAAGTTTTAACAGCAGACTGTGCTGGGCATTGTAATGTCTGTCTTCCTCTAGCTAACTCAGCATGTTATCATGGGCCCTGGCTAACTCAACATAAATGCTATCCCTGTTCCCTTTTCCTTCCAGATCACACATGGACAGGTAATTGAGCACTACATAAAACCAGTTCTACTGAATATACAACCATGGCCTCAGGCTCCACAGAGCATTAAACATCTGTCTTCCCTTCCCAAACAAACGCTTCAGGACCTAACTATGTGGGTATTGGCATAATCAAAAACAAAGAGAGGAACAAGCAGACAAACAATCATCATTTTCTATTACTTGCTGGCCTTGAGCTACTAGTTATTTATCTTGTATTCAACCAGAATATGTTACTAATACTGCATATTTAATTGCATACAGGTGATCAATCTGTAAAACAAAAAAAGTTTTTGGAATCAAGTAAAAGAATGGAACAGAAAAGAATAATTACTATATCTTTGAGGTTTATAGGTAGAACTACTAAATTTATCAAAATGGTGACAGATAGATAGATAGCATGACATCAGACTGAAGGGCACCTCCAGAGTTGCTACAGTCCTATAAGCACATTCAGCAAACATACATGACTAAAACAGTTATCAAAAGTAAATAATTTTATTAATTAAAATTAGTTAGCTCTGAAAGAGCAAAACAGCCTAAAAAGCTTTAATAAAAATGTACCCAAGTACAGTGTTCCTAAACTTCAATCAACAGCTAGAGTAAACAGCTTACTTCTATAAAAGATTAAAAAAAACACACACAGTCATAACTAAATCTGAGGTCAAATCCAGTCCCTTAAGGAAACTGAACGCCAGAAGACTAATCTGACCCCAATGGCTAAACTGACCTACTCATAAAATCGTCACCAGCTTGTATTCTCCACCACCAAATGACAAAGACCCACTAAGAACCAGGAGGCCCTTCCTACCCACCGAAAGGTGCTGGATATGGTTAGCACTTTCCTCCTGAATGCAAGCTATTAAAAAAAAAAAAAATAATAGAAGTAGCTTTGGGAGGAATTAAACAGACACAAAGCCTGCAAACTTCCTAACAAACCAAGATGATGCCAATAACAGCGGAGGTAACTGGAGGATACAGTAGAGTATTCCACATCTCCTGTATGTCAGGCCAAGCCAGAAGGAAAGACTGAAAAACTCACTGCCCACACACAGCTTCACTGGTTTGGCTTCTCATTAAGTACCTTCATTGCCACTATTCTTCAAAAGACAGTTATAGTTCAAGTTCTTCTATACTCCAGTTTAAACTGCAAAGCTGATTCTAGGCTACAGGTGTCCTATGCTCTCAGTGACATTGCTCTTAAAACTTCTATCTAGACAAAATAAATATCCGTTATATTCAGAGTTCAACCTCTATGTATTTTTGTTGGGGGAAAGGGGAGGGAAAGGGGAAAAGGGGTGGGAAATCCAAAGCATGAACCACTTCCTTAACCTTAGCAAAATGCAAACAGGAAGCATAAGGTGTAAAAGTTTACAGCCATATGTATTGTTGCTAATGTAATACCAAGTTATCCCACGTATCTCTATAAAAATAAGAGATACCACAGCCTACTTATCCACTGTAAAGCAAAACAAATACCAGTCTTAGAAAGAATAACCATTCCAGTCTAAACAAACCCCTGGTCTTCTTCCATCTTAAAAGAGGATTTCCTAGACTGAAAAAAAACTCAATAAGGGTTGACAAAGATTAATAATAAGGCATTGATAGGAATCGCTGTTCTTTAGAGTTTGCTGTGCTGACATTCCAAGTAAAAACTTGTGGTTCTCTTCTACAGTAGCTTCTTTGCTGCACAGCAGAAATAAAAACATGTTACAGTGGTATTATACTGCAGGGTTTTCATGCAAGTTTATTATTTCCATCAAGTGGTGAAACTTCTTCCCCAAAGTAACGTTCTTTGCGAGTGTATCTGACAGCCCATAAAGGCTATTTCCTTGCTAAGATTTCCCGCAAGAAAAACGGGGCTTCTACAAGCCAGCCCCGCCAGGGTCGGGCGCTCCCTGCTCTGCACCCGCTGCTGCCCTCCCACAGGTGCTGCATCACACCTGCAACAGGATGCGGCACCGTGCCTGAACGGTTACGGCAACAATAACACGGTTTATAAACAGGACACCTTGCATCAGCCGGAGAGACACAGGCAGATGATGAAAGAGAAGGAAGTTAGCAAACGCCGGCGGGCCGGGCCGGGGCCACCGCCCACGGGGCCCGCTCGGCCGCCCCGCATCGCCGCGGGTACTCGCCCCCTGCGACCGACTGCGGCCGCCCCAGCGCCCACGGGCTTCGCCCCGCTCCGGGCAGCCCCTCCGCGCCGCCGGCCGGCCGCCGCGCTCCCCAGCAGGCTGCGCCCCGCAGCCGGGCCGGGAGGAGGCAGCCCAGCCCCCAGCAGGTCCCGCCGCCTACCTGAGAGCGACCCCGCGCAGGGGCCCGGCAGGGACGAGGGGCCGCCACCGCCAGTGACGCCGTCAAAAACACCGACCGCGCGGGCTGGGCCGCGCCTGCGCAGGGGCGGCGGCGCCCCGCGGCACCCTGGCGAGTGTAGTCCGCGCCCCACTGCGGCCCCTCGGCCTGCGCTCCGCACCAACAGCGGCGCCCAGCGTGCACCGCGCGGGCCACTGCCCCGCCCCGCCCGGCGCCGCTGCTATGGCAACGCCGCGCCGCGGAGCTGCCGGACAGCGGCGGCGGGCAGGGCCGGGGCCTGGCAGAGCCGGGCGGGAACTCCATGCCGAGGAGGCTCGGGAGGGCCTGCGGACTGCCCGGGAACGGCGCTTGTCCCTGGTGGGGGAGCTGTTCCTTAGGTGTCATGGCAGGATAACCAGGCAAAGGGACAAGCGGCTCTGAAGGGACGCGCTCCATTACATGCGAATAACGATTGTACTAAGGGAACGAAAAAAAAAAAACACCAAAGAGCACACCCACCCCCAATCAAATCAAAAGTGCAGTAAATGAAGGATCAAGTGTTTCTAGTCCTAGTCTTGGACAGATGGAAAAACTGTGTTGACTGTGAATTAACCCATCTGGAACATCTCCCAGGAGCACAGACTTGGAACCAGGCTTCTGCAGCCATGCTGCTTCAGGAAAAGCTGTCCTTCTCTGAGAGCCACTCGTGACAGGGGTATGGCAGATCCTACACCCACCACACACCTGGACCACATCTCATCAATGTGCACAGCACAAGCAGAGTAGATCTTAAAGCCCAGAGATTTAGGCCTCAGCAGTGCTCTAACACTGGTGCAAAGAATAAACAGGAGACAAAACCAGGCCTCACTGATACACAAAGTAAAAGTCAGAGTTTCTTACCTGAGTTTTACCTAAGCTAGCAACGTAAATGTTTCTTTCCTCGCTTACATGATTGAGAAACAAAGAAAAAAATATTTCATTGCACCTCTGAAGAACAGCATGTTTTTGAGTGGCTTGCTCAGCAGAACTAGGGGAGGTACCTTCTTCAGTGCAGTTTAACTGCATGCTCATCAACATCTATGTTCATAGAGTGCTTTCCATTAACATACTAAGAAGTATCTGTTAATTTGCTCCCTACAGAGAAAAAAAATGCATGTACGTGAACATGAGTGAGGAAGTACAGTCATTTACAGGTTTGATTAGGGCTCTATTTTAGCATACATATTTCTACAGAAAAGTCAAAACCAAAACAAACCATCCATAAAGCTTCACTCTATTCTTATTCTCATTCATATTTTTATTGTCCATACTAATTATTTCTGCGACACATACTATTTTCTATGCTCAAGATCCCTCATGCAGAAATTGACACAAATTCCATTTTTTACTACACTTCAGAGTCAGCATGAGTCCATTTATCACTGTCCACAGTTTACTAAATAAGGTCAAAAGTCAGCAGTGTTAAGTTCCTCACTCTCCACCATGCACATATTTCAATACACATCTTGAGCAACATTTGCTTTGACCACAAACATTTAACAAATTTGAAATACTTTGCCCTGTTATTTGAAAGACTGAATTAAAACCTGTCTCCTTAGTAAGGAAAGATGAATTCTGCCAAGAAACTGCCATCAAGTCTGAACATCGAGCAAAAACAATCTCCTCATCTGTCTCTCTGTGCAAATCCTGGCAATCTGGTGTTTTGCTGTATGCCAGACCCCAAAATACTCATGACCAATAGTTCTTTGGCAAAGCCTGAGGTTCTGCTGTTCAAAACAACTTCAAGTGAACACAGTGCTATACCACCTGTCTCACAGATGGTACCCTGTAGTTATCATCCAGTGGATCAAACCTTTCCAAAACACTTACTTGTGGGTCATTTCAAGATAGTTATATAAACAGCACCACTGACAGAAGTAGAGTGGATGACCATCCCAATTTACAGCATACTCTGTAAAAATGCATCTCCATCTTTTTGTCATAGACTTAGACTAGACATTTAGCTTTAAGAAAACAAATCTGATTTATTTCAGTCATGCTGGGAATAACTGTCAATATCTTATTTTGGTTTTGCTGGGTTGGGTAAGATGTATCAAAAAGGACATAGCCCATTTGATGATACACTTCTCTCAATCAGACCTAAACCCATAAAAATAAAACTTTCTAAACTGGTATCGTAAATGTGGAACGATAATTTTACAGAAAGTGTTAAGTGCAAGAGACGATGACCTGAAGGTTTATTTGCTTTAATGAAAGCATTTTCTGTTTTTAAAACTTGAAAGTCAGTTTCAATGTTCCTACATCTCAGGACACCAATACCAATGTAACGCATGTGATTTTGACCTGGTGTATACACCGTCAGCTCAGGTATTGAAGTCAGAAGTTTAATGTCCATTTGGCTCCCAATACAATGAGATGAAACAGGCAGATATTGTTTACGCCACCAAGCACATTTGCTTCCCTAACTTTTAAAGAGGGCACTATTTCTATTTCATAGCAGTAGAAAAAGGTGCCTGTCTACATCAAAAATAGCCTTGAGCAGCTGTAACAGATCACTGCAATACAAATAGCCTGTACAGGTGTATACTGGTTGTTCTGATAGGCTCTGTAACTAAAAAGAAAATGAAGAACTTTGAACCAGTGTCTGCTCCTTGGCATTTTTTTTTCCCATTGCCAGTGTCTCTCTTCCTTAGCCCCCGCTTCCCCCAGAACACAGCTGTATTTTGGCCATTACACTCAACTGAGGCACTAAAACTCCTCCACTGCCCTCCTTCCAACTGCTATAAGTAAAGTATTCTCACCCCCTTCCTTCTGTAGGAAAGAAGGAACAGCAGCTACCCTGGACATTTCTGACTTGCCTCAGCACTGCTCTCAAGGCTCTAAGTAAAGCAACTGGAAGCAACATCTGCCACCTTCTCCCTGTTCCAAGAGTATAAAATTCACACAGAGTAACATATATCTGCATAATAAATATTTTGTTCTAAAGGCAGAAATCAGTCATAAATGGTATTCAGGAAACAGACTGATGTGGAAAATTCAGAAGTCTGCTAAAACTGCTACTGAAAGGAGCATAGTTGAATGGTCACAATTTGGGTAGAATGCCGAACAGAACAGAACCACTTCAAGTCCAGTGTTTCAGGTTGCCACAGTAATACAAATGCTAACATAAATATATATAAACACAATACAATTCTATATTACATTCTTCCACTACCTAAAACAACAGGTGCAGGACTTCAAAGCACAGCGTCACACTTCATGTAATTTTACAACACTTGTAACCTCACCAGGATGGTCCCTTTTTTGAGAATCTTTAATCACACCAATATTCCTGAGATACTGGCCAATGTCAACAGAGTACAAATTAAAATACCAGCTCAAGAAATACATGTATTCTCACATAAATAACAATGTTTCTGATTTAGAATATGCTTTACAGCTACACTGTAAGTTACTAATTGTAGTAGGATGGAGGAAGTAAGTCATATTCATTGATAGGACAATTTATCACAGGATTAATTTACCACTACACTACAATACCACACTACAGGTTTATAATTTTTCCAATTACCTTGTTTGTTCAGCCCAAACAAATATTTCAAAATAGTCTGAAAATATTCAATGTACACATGTAATGTTAAAAAGAGTGTAAAAAGAGTGTTCTACATGACATAAAATCTACCTCTGTGCATCCAGGTGGAGGTTTTCCAAAACAGATGCCTGACAGAGTATCTAAATTCACTGTCTTAGTTTCAGATGTGCCAAACACTATGAAGAATAAGAAAAGAGGAAAGCACATAACCATAACCATGTAACACAACCATTTCAGCTTTGATGGAGAACAGAAAGATAAGAAGTTAACAGATGTTGACCATATGGAGCTACTGAAGTTGTTTAAAAACCCATCTTCTAGATTCAGTAGGTACTTCCAGACAAATATTTCATTTAGTTAGGAGTAACTTTAAATCAAGTACCAAAAGCATGTTTTAACATTCAGGCCACCAATATTTCACAGAAAGCAAAAATGACAACTTGTATCAAAATGATATAAAAATATATCTAATCATATTTGTTGTAATACTATCAAAAAATAATAATTCATATATCCAATCTTTTAGCAATTCCATAGATGTTCTGAGTGAAACAGAAAAATGTCTGGTTAATAATATATTGAAGAGAACTAAGATTCCTGCTGATGCCCTCAAAACACATCCCTCTGAGGAAGTTCTGAAAAAGTTCCTTTTTTTTTTGTTAAGAATCTTGCATTGTTCCTTGCACCAGGTGTCGAATCTTCTCAGCATCTTTTTCTATAGTTTTATTTTTAGGATCAATCTTGAGAGCTGCTTCATAATCCTGGAGACCTAATATAGATACATTAATAAGAATGTCAATCAGTAATGCAAGAGCATCCTCTTTAGCAACTCACTGGAAATAACAGCTCCCTAGTCATATGCATAAAGTATTCATCTTGAGTTTTGCTATTGAGCAAGACGGAATCAGAACATTATATTTAACTTTTGTCAGTAAATAAATTTATATTTTGTTTATATTATTTTAAAAAACATTTTAGTGGAAACACTCTACCACATAAACATTTTTAGGTATTGAAACATGAAAACAGAGCCTCTTTGTTCACATAAATACACATACTTGCGCATGTGCATGAGGGGAGTGTTCAAAACTGTTCTGCTGAAGAGAGAAAAATTGAATGAAAGAGCATGAAAACAAAAACAAACAAATGAAGAGAGACATGAACTGTGAATACTGGAGCTTGGGGACAAAAAAGCGAACCATGAGTCAGCAAGTAAAATAAAATCTTGTTTAATTCTCTTTTTTGTAAGGTTTCCACATGCAAATGAAGCTGTAAGGAAATGACAAGGTAGAAAAAGGTAACCAATGTGAAAAAATTAGTATCAACATTTTGAATATTCTTGACTTTCTATTATCGACTTCCACTTGTAAATTTGCCTTACAAAGCTAAACTGATTCTCTTAGACAACTCCATAGGGACACTTAATTCAGATATTTTCACAAAAATCACACGTACTTGATGAAACATTTTGCTTATCAATATGGGTTTCCTACAGCATTGTACAAAGATATGTTACTAAGCGCTTCTCAAGCAAATATTTTAGAACTATTTCAGGTTATTTTAAGTTCATTTGTCCTATAGTTGAAAATACTGTAAATATAATCTCAAAACCAATAAAACATCTGCTTCATGAACAGCAAAACTAGTGCAACCTAGTTTCATGTCAATTTGCATCCTACATTTGAATGCTTCCCAATGCAAATACCTCGTCTCTGACATCTCATTTGTTACTCACTAATACCTTCCATGGCCACCAAGCTGCTATGGCCATTACGCACAGAAAGACACATTACCCAATAGACCAAACAGAGGATACACAACTCACTAAAGCCTTTTCTTCAAAGGAGAAACTGATTTGTACTCCTTAAATTAGGAGTACAATCAATTTGCTTAAAACTCGTAAAGATTTTTCAAGTGCAATTGCAATTATCCAGTAAATTAAAAAAAAAATATCCCAAATGTAAGGAATGTGATATAAAGGTTCATAACAAAAAGTGACATAGATTGTATAGGCCTCCTTTAAAGTCCCTCCTGAAAAAATATAGGTGTGGGCAGTCTCACTGAGCTAAACAGAAGTACTTGCATGTCACTATAAATCCATGTGCATGTTTTCACAAAATCAAGGTCTCACCTTCAGTATATAATTCCAGCTGACAAAACGCTGTGCCACGTCTCACATACGCTTTTACTCGAGCATTCTCATTATCAGGAACAGGCGGTGTCAGCAGTTCTAGTGCCTTTAAAATTAAAACACGGAAAATATTTATAAGTAGATTTTCCATCATTTGGGGATTTTTTTCCTCACTTCAACACACTTCTCCCACCTAATTACTATTATTATACGGTAACAAAACTATTCAAATAGAAATAGAAAATAACTATTCAAATTTAACTATATTACTTGTGAATCCAGTCATTAAGATTTGTATCTGTCACCCTACAGTTTGCTAAATACAGTTTCATTGCCATGGCTAAACACTGACAAATAGCGTGTTAAATGTTTATTACATTTAAATAATGTCTTCTATTTTCATACATAATATTACATACCATACTACTAAAAAAAAAGCACATGTGTTAAAGCAGAAAAAAGAAGTTTCAAGCCTCAAGTAATTATTAGTTCAAAAAATAACAACTCTGGGACAACTGTCTTCAAATTATTCAGGTGTCATTTGATATCACTCCCCTTTCATTGCGCAAATAATGGCTGCTAAAACATCGAGATGATACAGCCCTTCTTTAAAAATGTCTTGTTTGTTGCGGGTTTTTTTGAGGTATCCTCCTCATCACCACCACCTTTTTTTTTCTTCCCGCCAAAAGAAGAAAACCACAACATAATACCAAAGGTATTGTTGTGGTTCAGCCTCAGTCGGCAACTAAACACCACGCAGCCGCTCGCTCACTCCCCCCACCCCTGTGGGACGGGGGAGAGAATCGGAAGAGCAAAAGCACCAAAAAAAACCCACTTGTGGGTTGAGAGAAGAACAGTTTAATAATTACAATAAAATAATAAATATAATAATAATGATTATGATAATAATAACAATAATGATAATATAATAAAAAGGAAAAGGGAAAAAGGGAAAGAAACAGAAACACAAACGATACAACTGCTCACCACCTGCCGACCACTGCTGCCTGTCCTGAAGCTGCGATTGCCGCCTCCCTCCCCCTGCCAGCTCTCCCCAGTTAACATACTGGGCATGACGTTATATGATATGGAATACCCCTTTGGCTAGTTTGAATCGCTCTCTTAGCTGTGCCACCTCCTCTCCCGGCTTCTTGTGGACCCAGCAGAGCATGGGAAGCTGGGAAAGTCCTTGACTAGTACAAGCACTACCAGCAACAATGAAAATATCGGTGTGTTATCAACATTGTTTTCATACTAAGTCCAAAGCACAGCACTATGCCAGCTGCAGTGAAGAAAATTAACACTATCCCAGCTAAAACCATGACAGGTATCTTCTTTTTTCTGCTCAAAGTTGTCCCTTTTTTCAAGTGTATATGTTGCTACAATATTTTACCTGTAAATAAACATGTACTGAGTCAACACATGGCCATTCAGCCCAAACATGTGGAAGTACAGTTTCAGGATTTTTCTTTGTTGTTGCTTTGTTTTAAATTTCTGAAAGTTCATTAATCAACCACTATCAAATTGTAATATTTCACCATGGCTTCATTATATCCATTTTGAATCACACTAATAAGTATTTACAGGTCTGCTTGGAAAAGAAGCATCACAGTAATAGATCACAGTCATGTATAAGATGGCAGTCTGAGAACCTATATATTTATACCTTAGAGGAATCTTCAATAGCTTTATGTAAATTACTCAGTTTCAGGTGGCAAGCAGCACGATTCAGGTACAGTAGGGGAAGCTTATTATTTAGTCGCACTGCGAAGTTATATGCATTTACAGCTGCAAGATAGTTTCCCGTTGCAAACATTTTGCTAAGTATAAAACAAAAGGTGAAACATGCACTTTAAACAAGGTGATACATCACAAAATAAATACCTACTTATTGTTAACAATCTGCTTTCAAAAATTTGAAGTTTTAGCAGCTTTTCCTTGGAAATGGCCATTTACAGCCTTTCCTGAGAACAACATAGGTGAAGTTCAGTCAAACTTGATGCTGACAATATAGCATATAGACACATAACAAAAATAGTCACTGCTTAAAAGCAATGACGAACAGTAAGAGGTAGACACATCTATGCAGACACAGGATTAATTCTGAATGCTATGTATCTGATTATGATTGCCTAATCAAACAGTTCTGTATAACACAGAGCTATAAAACATTCCAATTTTTTTATCTAATTCCAGGAGTTTGTTTTAGACAGATGTTTAACCTCTCAATAAAAAGTACAAATGAAAGGAAATCCACCAAGGTATAATATTGCACTGACTTCACTGTCCTCATAGAAAAATACACATTATGTGTCCACAATGATTTTGATCATCATGAGCTTCAGGAATTGCATCTTGTTACTTTATCAGATTCAAACCCCATAAGCTGTCAATAAATTCGCTACTATGTAGACATTCACCATCTGTGCCTAGGATAAATAGAAAATAGCAAAACTAAACAATAGACACACACTATAAAACTAATATTTCACTTTAAATACATGTTCAAATGGAATCTAACTTACTTTCCTTTGTCCTTTAACCAGTCTGCATTCTTCTCCTCTTCTTTTAAATCGTCCAGCTCAGACAAATCAGCACTTACTGTTCTTCGAGCTTCTGCTTGTTTACGTAGCCACTGTAAATATACAATGTGCAAATATTATTTCTGAAGGCAAATTCTAATCCACAAAAGGATTTTGCTTTCGTCTATTCACTCAATGCTATCAAAAGAATTCTATTTGCCACATATTTTGGACAGAGAGAAATATTTAGTAATGTCAGGTATGAAACACTTCCAAGTTTCCCTAAATATTTTATTACTATGTGAGAAGTAAGGTTACTGCATCACTAATACATTTTTGTTTGCTTGTTTGTTTTGGAACTTCCAAAATTACTCTTTGTGTTCATTCAATAGAGCTCAAAAGGGCTAACTGTGACCTTCTTTTTAGGAAGGCAGAACTTAAAGAATCTTAAATATAAGAGTAAAGACATTTCAGATTTTGTATTTCAAGGAATTCATTAATATTGCTGCCTTTTTCCTCCCAAAAGAAGGAACATGCTATTTATTAATCTGCACAATCATGTTTGGTGAAAATAATTTTTATATTAAAGTGTTTCTTTAAATCTAAGTGTCATGGTTTTAGCTGGGATATAATTAATTTTCTTCACTGTAGCTGGCATAGTGCTGTGCTTTGGACTTAGTATGAAAACGATGTTGATAACACACCGATGTTTTCATTGTTGCTGGTAGTACTTATGCTAGTCAAGGACTTTCCCAGCTTCCCATGCTCTGCCGGGTGCACAAGAGGCTGGGAGGGGAGGGGGCACAGCTAAGAGAGCGATTCAAACGGGCCAAAGGGATATTCCATATCATGTGATGTCATGCCCAGTGTGTTAACTGGGGGCAGCTGGCTGGGGGGGGCAGTTATCACGACTCAGGGACTGGTGGCATCAGTCGGCAGGTGGTGAGTGGTTGCATCATTTGTTGTTTGGGTTTTTTCCTTCCTCCCGATGTTTCATATATATATCTCTCTCTCTCTCTCATCATTTTCTTTTTCATTATATTACTATTGTTGTTATTACTTTTTTACTTTAATTATTAAACTGTTCTTATCTCAACCCATGAGTTTTCTTACTTCAGTCCTTCCAATTCTCTATCCTATTTAACAGGGGTGAGGGGAGTGAGCGAGTGGCTGTGTGGTGTTTAGTTGCCGACTGAGGCTAAACCACAACAGTAAGAGTGCCTTCCTTGGAAGATAAGAATATTGCACATGTAACATTCCTTGGAACAGGTAACATTTTTGTCAACTTACTGAATAAATGGTAAATAATTGAACACCTTGGAAGACAGGAGAAGCACCATACTAAAACGGAGAGCAATCCTTACCTCCTCCTCTTCTGCGACATGAGATTCTCGCAGAGCTGTGGGAAAAACTCGTGATGTAAAGTTGATTTTAATTGTAGCAGCAGATCGAGGAGCTGGTAACTGTTCTTCCTTTAGGTTTTCTGAAAACATACTATAGGAACCATGACCTATGAAGAGAATTGGAGTACTGGAAATAAAAAATTAAGCAAACGAGACCTTTTCTGGTCTTCTACCAAAGGCCAAAGTACACCTAATTTAAAAATTCTGCACATTAGAACTAAACCTCTAATAGCTTAAGAAAGGTTTAGACTTGTTCTTTTGAAGGGAAGGTTCATAAATGTTTGTTCTTCATGTATCATGCCATCTAGCTCCATTATCTGTCACAAATGAACTTAAACTCCTCTTACACCACTATCTCTGTCCCTTATATACTTCTCTGACAGGGCAATTGCAAGAGCTAAAACTAACCTTACCAAAACAAACACACAAACAAAACAAAAATGAAATATTTTCTGTTGGTTTAGTTACCTGCATTGGCTGTCTGTGAGGCCAAGACATGGGATAGAGAGAGTGAAAGGAGACTGCCTATTTCTATGAAAACCAGCAGTTAGGTAACTTAAGGTTACATGAACTCCACCCTCAGAAAGTCTGCATTACACTGTCAGAAAAGCTTTCTGGTTTACTTTTTTAAAGCTTAGAACAAAACCTGCCTTTGTATTTCCAAAGACTTAAACAAGAGCTAAGAACTCATATGCTTTAGCTCAAAAAATAGCCTGAACATAGAGACACTGAAATAGCTGCAAACTGAAAGAATTAGTTCAGTATGGTAGAGACAGAGATAAATGATGAATTAGAAATATCTAGGAATAAAGTTATACCCACACTGTAAAGAATGATAAAATACACTTCAAATAATACAACCTTTAGTAGGTTTGAGTCTGGTCTTAGAAGTTCCTTCGTTAGGAATCCTAGTTTTGTCCATTTTTTCCTTTTCATTCTCCTTTAATTGCTCTGCTTGATGTAGTTCCCCTTCTTTTTGTACTCTGTTTTGTTTCTCAGCGTCTTTTTGCTGCTTTTTCCATAACTGCAACTCTTCAGTGACCTTCCACCGCTCCTTTTGTTTCAGATCTTCAATTCTTCTTCTTTCTGCTTCTTCTAGCTGTTTGAATGATAAACTTATGAGATACGTAACATCTGATAATAGTAAGATGATTTATTAAAAGTTACCATTATTTTCCCAGTTTCATATCCCAAGCATAGTGTCATCATTATCTCTGATAGTACAAGCAGAGTTATGAAAGATGCTTAAAAATTACTGGGAGAGTAAAGATTTCTGATTAGCTTTTAAAAGTAATATATTTTAACTATTTTACTACCAATACTAAGGTATGATCAGAAACATCCAGAAGTAAGTTTTACTTTTAAACAATGAAAATCCTAGCCATATTCCAACATAAATCTCTGGATTATACAGAAGTGTAAAGTATATGGCTTCATTTTAATACATTATTTCTTATTTCTTCTCTTCTCTTTGAGATCATTACATAGGCAGAATAGGTACAACATTGCTACTGAGAAAGTCACTAACTTCAGTTCATGTTGGTCAAAATTGCATACACTATCTTAAAATTTTGTTGTATACTTTAAAAAAATCCTTTTAAAAACAAATGAAGTGACCAGACTTTTTATATACATAAAAATGTTGAAGAACATAGCTTAAAATACACATAAAACACAGAATGACAGATGCACACACACAAAATGCAATGAACAGCAAGTCTGATATAAAAAAGTAACAATGAATAAATAAGATTTTTTTTTAAATCAGTATTTTTGACAGTGCTAAATGACTAAACACTTGTGCTGATGCAGAGGCCACAAAAATTACAGTTTTGCCACATTACTGTAGTCTCCTTTCAATTGACAAAAACCTGAGCACCTCACCAATTTTTTTCATTTGCATTACAAATGGAAAATGGCAACTTCTAAGTTTTTTTCTGTATCATTTCAATATTTGATAATAGTTATGTTTTTAAGTACAAAGAAATAACAAGATTCACCATCACTATAATAAAAATGAGACCTTTTCATACATTTTAATGTTTATTTAACCAAACAACTGCCAGATTAGTTGGTAACTGTTTACATGTGTCTTGTAGAGTTCCTTTTAAGCTTACCTTCATTGTGGCCTCCAAAGCATGTTTTTTGTGTTTCTGTTTTGTAACTTTTTTTGTGTCTGTCTCCTCTTTTGCCTTTTCATGGGCTTTTAAAACAGCATTCTCTCTTAGGTATTGCAGTTTCTCCTTGCTAGCTTAAAAAACAAATAAAAACTATTTTAGTAATTTAGGCCTTAAGTTTTACTGTTATGTACCATATTTATAAAACCAGGATTCCTTTTGCTACTTGGTCTGGGAAGACACAACATGGTTCATATTCCACAAAGCAGTCTCTATCAAGCCCAGCTCTAAAAATGAAAAACTAAGATTTGCTTACACACAAAATATGTTTTACATGAAACATTGTTTTGTCTTGCATGCACTAGAGTCAGATGATGTCCTTTGTCTGTTTTCCTATACTTTGTATTTTTAACAATGAACAACAAGGTTTAACTTAGTTGATATCTAGCAGCAGAAGTTTCACATTGCTTATTATAGTCTCTAAAATTCTGGCATAGTTTGGTTTTCTTACATGCTATCCACTTTTCACAGAAAATAACTTACCATTTTCTAGAGTTAGGGAATCCCACATGGCCACCTCTTTTTTATACAAAGTGAAGAAAATGATTCCATTTCCAATCTTTGCTGTGCTATTTGTGTCATCAATAGGAGCATACAAAATGGCTTCAAATAAGAAGGGAGGGATGCTAACCTATAAAAATATAATTCATATCTACTAATATTTACAATCTTTAATTAAATCTCACATATTCAACATACTCAGTAGAAGCATACAGTAAACCACAAGAAACACGTTATTGACAAAACTAATTTGCCTGGTATCCAGTATGGAGGTTAAATATTTTACTAGATCAGATAAAAGAGGTTGAAAAAGTTGGTTCTTCAGCACTGCAACAGAAGCCGTGGACCTCAAATTTAGAATTATTATTACTCCCGGTATAAGCAGTTTTGCATAATTCAGGCCATTTGTGAGAGAAAAAGCAGCTGGCACCTACTGAGTAGCAAGATCAGAGAAGAATGAAAAGTGGCAAAGCCATTATCTCTAGGGGGACTGGTATTTAACAGCCTGCAGCATACAAAGGGGGATTATAGGTTAAATACAATAAAAGATTGTAAACTTGACAGCGCTGCGGTGGTACATTAAGCGTGTGCTTTTTAACAGCGCTACAAAGTAAGGCCAGGCCCTAGGCAGTGGGAGTGCAGTGCATTTCAAGGCGGCGAGGCTGCACGACTGTCAGACAAGCGAGGGCGCGGCCGCCCCACCTTCAAGTACTGGTCAGTGCAGAAGATGTTGGCGGCGGTGGCCCGAACGCCGCTCAACGGCAAGGAGAGGTAGACGGCGGCGGCTGTCTGCCGCCAGATGTACTCCCGCAGCCACACCGGCATGGCGGCGCTCGTTGCTAGGGGCCGGAGGGCTTCCGGTGCTCTCCAACACTTCCGGTCCCCTCCGCGCTGCCCCCGGAAGGCGGTGGCAGACCCAACCCCCGGCCATCGCCAATGGCGCCCCGCGCGGGGCACGCTGGGAGTTGTGGTCCCCAGGGGCGGCCGGGCCTACCGCGAGCCGGGCCTAGCCTACCGCGAGTCCTCCCCCGACACCACCGCCCCGGAGGGGCGTCCCCGGGGCCTCTGCGGCTCACCTTCCGCGCTCCTGCCGAGGAACGCGGGGCGGTGGAGCGGGGCAGGCCGCCCAGGCGAAGCACTCTTTCTGCAAGCCCTGCACGCAGCTTAAAACACAAAAACCGTCCCTGGGGCTCACGGTAACACTGCAGAAGTCAAGCAAACGTCGAGTGCCTCCGACTTCCTAAAGCTTGGCGAGCTCAGCTGACAAAACCCCACTGGAGATACCGGCCCACTGACTGACCGAGGGGCAGCCAACACAAGGCTCTGTCCTGGTTTTTGTCACTCACACCGAAGCAGAGTAGGAAGGAATGCAGCTGTGATTATCCAAATACATTTCCATGAAGAAACAAACTGCTGTTAGTTTGAGAATTTCTGGTAACAACTATTAAAAGCTGAGGGCTGATTTAGCAATACACTGAAACTTCCAGATGTCCTCAAAAAATAATTAGGTCATACTGGCTGCTCTGTGCTGTTGCCTTGTAATACTGCCTATTGTGCTGTCTTTGCCAAAAGCTCAGGAGGCAATTTGCACATTGTTGCTCAACCTTCCTCAAACAAACAGTAACGCTGTATCTGCCAAAATAAAGTCTACTACTTACAAAGCAACTGCTTGGGAATATGGGTTGAAAGGCAAGCCAAACACATTTGGATAAGCATTCAGGTATGTTTAAGTTCCTGAAAAGTATACAACTACTTAGAACTATTTGGAAGAAAATCCAGAACCAAAAAGTCTAGTTTCCCCCCTTTTCTTTATTTTAAGATATGACCATGAAAAATTGAGTTCCACATTGCACACATTAGCTGTGTATTACTGAACACTTAATTTTTATGTTCTACTATCTATATTCCAAAGCAATGTTCAAATGGTAGTGGTTACTATGTAGAGAGTGTGTATATATATATATATATATATATATATATATATATAAAGTAGATATCTGAGAGGTTTAAAACTGCTTCAGAGCAAGAAATCCATCCTAATTTATATGATTTCTGGGTTATTCTCCACCCTTACCCACATCAATATCATCTGGATGAATGCTTGCATGGACTGGAATCCAAGAACTGAACTAAATTCCTCATTCCAGCAGCATTCAAAAGTTCAAGAGGAAAGAGAATTAACTGAAAGTCAAAATGCTTTAGGTATTTTTGGCACATGTGACTTTTTCTTTATTTAAACCTTGCATGACATATTTTCAGACTTACTGTCAGGTCTGTACCATGGCATAAAGAGCCTTGCTGTCAGCTGCAGCAGCAGAAAGTGAGACTTCTGTAGTTTACAGTTCCAAACCTAGACTTAAACCATGACATGTCCATAAACACACATTCAGTCTAAGAAACTGTAAGAGAAAATAAATAAGCAAATAAAAGCTGAGGAAAGATTCCTCCTGTGTGAAGAAAACTCCTCCTGTTTGTTTTAAACCTGTCTCGTGTTACCATTTAATATCTCTTAGTTGTCTGTATTGCAAGACAAACTTCAGGCAAGTGCATACAAGGATGAAACAAGGAAGATCTAAACACCCCTTCTGTGCCATGCATTTTTTATAGACCTTACTCCATTCTAAGAGATGTTCTTTTTTTCTAGAAAGATTCTTAGCTTATTTACATTTCTTTTACATAGCTTTATCTTCCTTGCTGACCTCTGAAGCTTTCCCAGTTCTACTAGACTGAAAATAGATAGGTCAGAACTGCACACAGTAGCCAAAATCCTATTTCCCTGCTTCCTAGATGAAGTAATGGAAGAGTTGGGGGTTACAGGGGATGGTGTTTTCTTTTGAATCAGGGTGTTCCAATAGCAGCATTGGCTAAAATGATTGTAACGTCATAATAACTCAAGATCTCCTACCACTCCAGAACGCAGCTGTAGTCATCCAGAATGCATCCTTCACTTCTGGAGAGTTCGCTCACAGTCTTAGATTTGCTGAGTGCTGGTCTTCTGCCGTGTCATCCAGATGTCATTTTTAGTTTGATCACAGACAATATACTGAAATGAAGTAGCTTATTATCTATCCCTGCCAGGAACAATATACTGTGTATACACACTTCACATAGTTATGGTTACCTGTATTTGGTGTTCTCAAGTTACACAAAATAGCTCCAATACAAAAAAGTCTATTTACTTAAAAGCTAGATCTCCAACGCAAAGCTATGTATTTCACTCATAGAAGACACAGGAAACGTCACTAACACATTTCTAAGCCAAAGCAGTAGGTTTAGCTGCTAAAAGACACAAAAGGGACTGAGCAAGGTCTTGGATCAACCTTAGAAGACTTGTATTGATGTGTATCTGCAGAAACACCACCCATGTTATACACGTTCCACATTGCTAGCTTACTTGGACAAATGACTGAGCTCTCGCTATGATGCTATTGTGAAACAAACCAAAAAAGAGGTCCATTCAGGATCTTTCTTCTCTTGGTACTAATCAGATAAAAGTGCAAGGAGATAAAATTTTCCCTGGAAAATTTATATTCCAGTCAAATTTTAATACCATTACTAATACTCTGGACCTTCCAGTTGCCAATACATGCACACATCTCTCCCAGGGGTTATTTCACTTCTAATGGCTTCAGAGGCTTTAATTATTGGGGGGGGATAATGTAAGTATTTTATATTTTCTTATATTTAATAACTAACCTTTTCTTCTCCCATCCTATCTAAATTCTCTCTCATTTCTGTCACCCCATCATATTTTTATAAGAGGAGCATGAACATTTTATGAGATGCTATTTATTCCAACAAACTGTTTTGCACGTGTGCCTTGGGACCACCCATATCAGTTGCTTTTAAAGATTATTGGTAAGGTACTGGTTTGGTATGTGTTAGTTCTGGCATTTCAACAAACAGGAATATCTTAGTAATATTTTTATTAATTAGGATAAATAATTCTTTGCATAACCTCTTCAAAAGCACAGAAAGCTCTAGAAAAAAACTATTCAGCCAAATGGTGTCTGAGCCTTCCCCCCACCCTGTAAGAAAGAAATGGGGCTTATGGTGCAAGACCTCTTCTAATCTGCTTTGAAGTTACCTCAGATCAATGCCTCTACAGAACAGCAGACCTCTCCAAGAGAGGCAGGCACTGTTTTTTCTGATCAATAGACCTCATACTGTTTCTTGCAGGATTATGCCTAATCCAAATGCATTCTCACAGGCAAAACATTAGAAGACTTAATCTAGGCATTATATCATCTTCATAAAAATCAACAGCCAACTTCCCCGCAAAAATTATCTTTATTTTAAAAGAAACTGAAACCAGACAACAGAAAGGAACAAAGTTACATACAGTGCTAGACAAAAACTACTATATACATCTTCCAAGAACGCTTGAATCAGATTCTGATATATGTTCTTCTAAAAGGTAAAATATCACATCATTATTAACAAAAAAAATTAAATGTCAACAATCTTTATAAGCTTATATTTTGCACTGTTTGGATGGCATTAGATTGGTAACTCGCCTTTTTCAACTCATCTTTAACACTGAAAGGAGAATGTGGACAAAAAAATTCCAAGTCAGAAGGCCCTAAAGAACGCAATGTCTGCTTTAAGGGCCACTATCAAAAGCTTGGAGGAAAGGCCGTCTTTTAAGTAAAAATCCCTCAACAACTCCCTGTTATTTCACTTTTCGGAAAAAAAAACTATGAAGGCAGGCAAAAAAAAAAAAAAAAAAGGAAGAAATATATTAAAAGGTTGCCCTCCTTAAGTTACATGGAAGTTCAGATTAAATAATCCTTTAGAAGATGAGTGTCTAGGAGTAGACACTATCTCATGACTCCAATCCCAAACTGTCTCCCACACAGCAATTCCTGAAGTACAGTGCACAAACCTCCGAGTAAAAAGGTGCGGTTGGATCAAAAATTATTCTGAGGCAGTTTGTTTAGCATGAGAAGGAAAATTAATCATATATGGCAAACAATACAAAAATGGGTATTCCTTATGATGTTGGGGTAAGCCATTTCTGAACCAGGAAACTAAGGGTGACGTTGAATACTTTAAGCTATAGACAGCACCTCTAAGGAGCTGAACACCATTCAGAATTAATTACCTCAGAACTGATGACACACAACACTAGGGCACTAAAGGGACCCTTTATTTCCATATAAAGCATAAACCAACAAGAAATCAGAGGAGTTCCATACAAAGAAGTGAATGTGCATAACTCATAGTGTAGTGTAGGATAGTTCTATTGCCTTAAAAGTTCTGCTAAGTACACTTTATTTTCCAATTTTAAGGAAGAGTCTATTCTAATATAGAAAGCTTCAGACAGAACTGAGTAGTTGCAGAGTAACTTCAAAATACATCCAGTCCTACATCCTCCTGCATATATCTAATCACACAACAGATTAAAAAATTACATGTTTTGTAAACCAAGTAGAGTGTTAGAATTTTTGCACCTGTGAGCTTATTACCAAATGTTCACCCATTTGTCAGTGGATAATATTAAGAAATCCATACTAACATTTACGGCAATAAGATGACAATGCACGTAAGTGCTGCATGTTCTGAAAGGTAGTCAGTTTTAATTACCATGAATTGCTACCATCTATCATACCTCATCCTATGCAAGATACCACACCAGCTACCAATCCATAAACAATAATGTTTCACATACTTCATAGAGTAGCTTAAAACACATCATGATATGAAATAATTTGTATTACATAGTAATTTAATCCCTGGCCACAGGGTTAATGTTGGACAAAGTCTGGAAACTTTTTTCCAATTTGAATTACATACATTAACTTTGCCACACACCACAGCACTAATGCATGTATTACTTCAGACATGCTCTAATTTAAAATTGAAACAAAAAAGTTGTTGCAAAAATACATGTCACCAATGTGGAACACATTCAAGATTGTATCAAAAGTACTGAACTGATATCCCAAAACAGGTATATTTAAGCAGTACATAAGGAAAGATTAGTTTTAATATGAAACAGTCATTTAAGTCACATACAACATGATAAGAAGCATGACTTCCTTTCTTTAAAAATGTTACACCAATACTTTTACTGCCAGGCAATGTTTATTTATAAAATGAAAGGGATATATTTAATGCAGATGTGTTATTGTGTTAAGTTGGAATAAAGACAAACGTTTAAAAGGTGCTACATTTGAACACCACTGATTTTGTGAAAATCTCAAACCATAAAGAGCATTTCACTTGCAAATATCATAGGCCCTGAACTCCAAACACTTTGAAACATTCTTGACTGCATACATGCAGTTCCACTGACTTTGAAGTTCAGCCTGAAAGATGTGATTATAAAGCCAGTTCTTAGATTAAAAACTTCAGAAGTCACAAAGTATACTATTCTTTGAGCAGCCCCCAAAATTATATTTTTCTTTAAGTAGAGCAAACTTTATTACTTTTCTGTAGTCTCTTTCATCTGAAGATCTCAAATAATAAATAGGCTTCTGAACACCCTTTTGGATGTAAGCATTAGCCCGATCTTCTGAAAGAAGAGATTGAAGCACAAACAGTTAACCTGCTTGTCTCAAATTGTAGAATGGATTAGTAAAACAGCCAGAAACAGGATTTTTTTTATATCTGCCCTCTAGCTTATATGCAGCACTGTTACTTACCCTGACACCAATAAAACAAATATTTTAAAGAGCAAATGATATATTTTCTCATTTAAAACTGGTCTCTGACAAAAAATCTAAGTGTTAAGGACAGTTCAATCCAGTTTACACCTGTTTACTTCAGCCAGGTTGGCGGGGGGCACAGGGGACACGGGACACCCCATGACACATTTTGGGCAATATAGGCTGCATTTCTGACCATGACAAGGAGCTATTTAAAAAGGACACAGGCATTTCCCACAAAAATGTTAAGGTTTGTAAGATTTACAAAATCTCTGCAATATTTTTGGTGTACAGCACCAGTACAGTCTAAATCACTAGTAATGAAAGAAGCACATGATAGTTCAATACAAATTGTTTTGTGTAGAGTATTACAAAAAACCTCACCTATTCTAACCAGCCCTCCCTCCCACCCACCCTTCTATAACTAATTTCTAATTCTAATCAGCTGACATTTTCCTAGTACCTTACTAACAAAACATGATTGTTGTTTTTCCTGTGCATACTTGAATGACTACTAGTCAATACGCGCAGAGAAAAACAAAGTAGAACCCTCTCTCTAGATAAAGAGCCCAGGTATGCCAAGAGAGTATCAGCAGGGCAGCATATTGGCTGGATGACTTTTGGAGATCCTAATCAGTCGTATCTCTATGATCAGCATGATAACAAGTTTGGTTTTGTTGCTCATTCATTTTTATTTGAAACAATTGAATTTGCAAGTTAAGGAATGCAGAAAATTTACTGGGTTACAAACCCAACATAGTACCACTTCAGAAAAACTGAATTAAATTGTTAGAATAAGTTTCACAAATATCCAATTTAAGGCCTTATAAGATGATACTTCAGTTGATTTTAAGTTTGTAAGAACACTATATTTAAATTCTAATGTTTTGCTAGCTAATATAGAAAACACTTGCCAAACTTCTTGTAGGGTTGAAGAAGAGGTTAAGAAATACATGGCTATTTTAAATACAATGTCTGCTCAAAAATGTTAAAACTTTAATTGGACTTCTGAGAACAAATGCCCCAAACACCTTCTCACAACAGGAATGGGGTATGGGAGTGGGAAAGCTATGGTGAGCAGCATGCTTGGGTAACAATATCATCACTGGAGCTTTTGCTGAATTTTTCACGGAGCAAAATTTTTTATTTCATTTACATTGCTGTAGGTCTGAACCAGCTCCACTACCTTCACAGTGCAAATTGTAGCAGAGATTAAATAGACTCCCAGAGGAACAAATCTATCTAAACAAGGTTTGGTTTAATTTCTGCTTTAGATACCAAAAGCAAGTTCTAGCATTCAGTCAGTCATTAGGAAAACTACTGAAGAATAAATCTCCCTAATAACCATTGTGCTTGGTTGTTTTTTTTTAAATATGACACGACTAACAAAATAAGATAACATTTAGTCTCTGTACTAAATAAAGAAAATAGTGATAAATACAGAAGTTCTGGATCTGCCTTACACTTTCTTTACATCTCCATACAGGAAATCCTCAATATATGAATTGTGTCATTTACACTTTAGACATTATTTCCTTTTTCCTGATGTGAGGCAAGACAAAAAAGGAGGGCAATACTGCACGTTCCCCGTAAAACAGTATATAAAACTTAGCACTTTTAAAATAAAACAAGGACAGTTATGTAGATCTGCACAGTATCTTCCAGGAAGGTACCACAGTAGAGCCCATTTAAAAATCAAACACAATGGTGACTTTAGCAAACAGGCCTTACTTTTCACTCATTAGCATAGCTTACCATAAAAACTACCTCTATATATAGATGGCTGTATTCTATATAGGCTCCTACATCACTCATCACCACAGACCTGAACAATTGATCACATTAAGGAACACGACTAGTACCTGTAATGCATGACATATTATTTAATTGCTGACTGTTTAAAGACCAAGTTTCCAGCACAGTGGTGAGTATTAAAGGCAGTCTGTTATTACAGTGCCACCTTTTATTAAGTTAAAACACCACTCTACAGAAACACTCATGTTTCAGCTGCATATCCAACTTTATCACACTGCTAAGGCTGAAGTCTTCAAGGTTAGATGTTTCCCCCCATTATAAAAATAAAGCGGGGGGTATTTTTGTGATCAAGAATAAAATCAAATTACCCATATTAAAACAGAATTCTTAGCACCACACACGAAGCTCTAATGCCATTCACACTTGTCAGTAGGATATCAAGTTTAGCTAAGAAGCTCCCAATGTGAGCTAAACTCACCTGATGTGAAAGCTGTATTTTTCTTCACCCTAGATTTCCCACCCCCTCACTGCAAGACTGCCTGAGGCAGTGGTGGGAATTCAGTTTTAACACTTTGCTGGCCAAATTATCTTGTGATTCAGAGCCTGTGCTGAGCACACCCCATTGCCTTGCACCCTCCTTCAATGCCAAGTGGACTGTGTAAGCTCAGGATGATTGAGCAGGCTCTAGCTGAAAGCCGTAGAAGACAGGCAGGACTTTTCCTGCACTAGTTCATTCACATTTCTCAGGCAGTACTGTGGTGGGATACTAGAACCGTCAATGAGAAAGGATGAGAGAGAGGTGCTTGACTGCACAACTGTGACAGATGCAGAGACTGTATCCTTATGTATGTGCTTAAGATAAATGAATTGAGGTTACATATGCAACCCTAGTTTTGGTATTCTCTAGCTTTAAAGCACTGGATGTCATAAACTTGATATGCTCTTTTTCTGACGTAATCATATTTTGTAACTATTTCCAAATACTGCAAGACCTAGCAAGAGTCTTCAGCAAGTATTTGCTGAGAAGTCAAAAGAGATCATTGCCTCTTCAAGGAAATATAAATGTGTAAGAGTTAGCAGATTTCGTTGTGTTACTAAGCACAAAGCCACAAATTTCTATATAGTGTGTTAATACTTTACTTCAAAAATAGGAAAAAGCACATACAAAATTCTCTGTATTTACCCTAAAATAAAAACTATTAGTACTGCACATTCATTCCTCCATGTCATCTCCACTATATTCAAAGAAATAAAATCTATGGTTACTTGCAAATAAAGTACCACTAAAACCAAGCAATAAATGCTAGTGTTAGTTAACACATTAACGCTAGCAAATTAGGGGCTATTCATACAGGCACATTTTTGCCTCTGATAAAATTGCCAATGCACATCTTACTTCTGATCAGTTGTCAGTTATGTTTTACAGTTTAATCAGAAACAAAAAAATACTCCATCCTGTAAAATATTTGTACACATAAAACTAAGAGTACAAAAGCTGAGATGGAAGTTTATGAATGAAAACAATTACGGAAAAAAAGATGACAGCAATCAACTACAACTGATTGTCTGCAAAAAGTGAAATACCCAATTTGTAACCAAATCTTCATAGCAAGTATTTCAACCACTACCACCAATTCACATGATTAGCCATCTGTATTCAATGCAGGTGGACCTGCGGTCTCTCTTGTACGCATTAACTGGACATCTTTGTCAGCCATGCAAGTATCACAACCCCACACTGCTGATGCTTCTGCTGTAAGAAGGCCGTAAGCTGACTCAGTCATACCTGTACAGATCCGATGAAACCATTTTTGACAAGAGGCTTCACACAGGATGGCATCCTGGTCATCATTAACTTCATGTGTACAAATTCCACATGGATAGACAGGTTCAGAGGATGAGTGACCATGACGACTGGGATGAAGGGGTGTTTTGCTGCTTTTTTCAGAGTTGCATCCTTCAGCAGTACCTCGAGGCTGGCGGGACTTACTCTGAGTCCCATTTGAATGACCAGCATTAGTGTTATCAGCACTATTAGAATGGCTATTATCCTGATTTACCACATTGTTTCGAGTAACATTTTTTAAGTCGCTGTTACCTTGACTTACAATGTCCTCTGTCCTGTGATGATGCTGATGAGCAGCGGTGTTCTGGATGGATGCTTTGCTTGCACCTTGACTCAATTCTTGCTTTTGTGCTGATGATTTTGTCTGGTTGTATGTGTTTGGTGGAGGAACAAAAGAATGGTTTGACTCTAGCTGAGAATTTGGGAAATTTGGATTGTTTCCAGGACCAAAGTTAGATGGCATATCAGGGTGAGGTATCTGACCAGAATGGCCAAAGTTCTCACCAGGATTTGGTCTGAAATGCTGACCAGGTATACTGACATTTTGATTTATCTGACCACTACTATAAGGTGGTTGATTCCCAAAACCTGGGTTATCATGTGGACCAAAGCTGAAAGAATGGGGTCGACTAAAACCCATTCCCACAGGGTTTTGAGGAAGGGGATGTGGTTGGTTTCTGAGGGAGTAAGAACCACCATACGGCGAGGACACTCTGGGCAGCACATGAGGTGGCATTCTGAAAGTGTTATAGCCTCCAAAGCCAGGATAACCAGGATTACTGAAATACGGATTTCCTGAAGGAAGTGGTTTATAAGACACAGTATTGTAGTTGTCATCAAATGGATTTGCAGCTACAAGGTGGTCTGAGCTTGGATTCGGCGGTGGAGCATATTCAGATGGAGGAGGAAATGATGATCCCTAAAAATATTTTAAATACAATATTTAAATTAGTTTTAGTATTTCCCTGCAAGACAGACCAATCACAAAGGTCCTGGATTAGCAGCACTACTGCTAAAAGAACTGTTCAGCTATTCTGTAAAGCTCACCCACTGTACCCTGCCAGTCTGTCTGAAATTTCAGTACAGAGGCAAGAAAGGGGTTTGGGCTCCAAATAACATGGTGATTTGCAGTAATCTCAGTGTTTTAAGAATTATGCAGTTGCACAATCATGCTTCTGAAAATACTACTTGATATGACTTCTATTTCTTAATCTTTTAGATAAGAAAAGCAACAATACAGAAAGCCATCTGTCACTTAAACACATGCACAAAATATTTCCAAATTTGAAAAGCATATTTGAAGCATTTCCTGAGTTTTATTTTGGGTTCGTTCTACTGAAAAGACACCCTGCTTCTGTGAGGATATACAAACCTGATGTTACTATAACCCTAAAAAAAGGTGTATAGAGGTCTGCACATAGAATATAGAATATTTCTATATACTGAACAGAGGTGTCCCTTTTGAGCATTCAGTGATTGTGGACAGTCTACAAAGCCTAGTCAGTAGGTATAAAATACAAGGATTTCTGGTTGCAGAGCATAATCAATTGTTTAATGGAGCCCAGAGGCTGTTTAGATGTCACCAGAGTGGCTATACAATTGAATTTCATTCTAGACTAGCCTATGGGGAATGTCTAGCTGATTCACCCTCACGCTAACTGTGCTCACAGAAAGCATTTCCTCCTAAATACTAATAAACTAAGACTGAACATCTTACACCCCCACTCCCCCCCTAAAAAAAAATAATTCTACTGCACTGCAAAATTTGAACCTGGTAAGAAGAGAGGAAACTAATCTGCACGCCCTCTACAGTTATCACTGTTCCAGAACACAAGGAAGGCTCCAGCAAGAAAAGAGTCTGAAATCCTTACATTAACTGAACATTTCTCAGAGCAGGTTTCGCCATGACTACTTTAAAACAAAACAAAAATTGAGAAAACAGATCCACATCTCAATGGAATCTGGACAGACCTAACAGAAAGTGGTTGGTTTTTGACCTACATAAACAAAATCACTCTCACTAGGCAGTACCAAATTAACAGATACTCTCACTCAAAGCTGAATGAACACACAAAGGAAAATTCTGCACTACAGATATCTAATTGCTTTAGATGTTTTGTATTCAGGCTTCCTTTTCTGGAAACAGAAACTTTATAGAAATGCCAAATTGCAGGGATTCACTGGAAAGGAGCTGAACCCGCCTCACAGCTTTTGCTTGAAAATCACTTGGGGAATATGCCAAGAGTTTGGTCAAAGCATTAACAAACTGTACTGATCGATTAGCTCACAAACCTACAAATATAAGGAATAAAGGTAAGAAGAAAAGTAGTCTCACAGCAACTACTCATGTTCTACAGATTTCCAGCAATGGCTACAAAGTAATTAAAAGCAAGTCTGTCTCAGAATCAAATACATATGGTAAAATACAAGTTGTTGCAGTCTCACTGTGCTTCTCTCTTTATAGGTCTTTGGAAACCTACAGAGATTAAAATAACTTCAGTAAGAATAACTAGTATTATGAAGATTTCGACTTCACAGAATGAGTGAAATATTTTGTATGTAACTGCTATTTCAGAGAAGAGGCTTATATTCTGAACAATGTGAGATAGTCATACCAGCAAACAACATCTCAGTGCGCTCTTTATTAAAGAAGAAGAACCAAAGGGAATTTACCTGTGTATTTGCTTTGCGCTTTTTCTTATCAGGGCTTCCAAGTTGCACTCCTGGTCCTCCTAGCCCATCCAATCCACTGTCACCACCTACAAAATTTCAATCAGTGCAGTACTGCATTAGTTTTATTACAGACTGTATTTTAAGTTTGCTTCTGTCTGTCATAGCAACAGATAGATATCTGTTACAAATACTGAACTTGCATTAATTCTGGTGCCTTATGTTGCAAGTCCTTAAGGAGCAAACATCTGGAGGTAAAAGTCAGCATACCTTGTATACAGCTATCTTGCTCTATTACCACTTCAATGACCAATTCATGCTAATTACAGTTGGAATAAACATCTCCATTTATTATATGTTTATCTGTCCCTTGGTTCTTAACATCTCTACCAGTTAGAAGTATTTCTTGTTTGCATAACGTATAACACTTAAAAGGACTGCTTAAAACCATGCCTAAGATTCACCTATTTAACTTACACAGAGACAGCATTTATCAAACTCACTATACCAACATACAACAGTACATTACAATATGCCATGAAAGAAAAAGCAAACAGTAGTATATCAACAAATGAAAACCACTGAAAACCTGCCGTGTTGTTTAGACAGATCTCCAAATTTCCCTAAATGCAAGACTTGATCAAACAAAAAGACACCTGCCAAAAATGACAGGGGCTCTAAATGAACCTGCCCTACTCTGCAGAAACCTCATAGAATAATTGAGTGTGGCTGCTCTGGCACAAAAAGAAGTAAAGAACATTCATTTCACTGATGACTCGGACAACTCTGAGCAATAAAAAAAAAGGTACTTCACCTGGGATTCTTCTCCTTTCATAACAGTGGGAGAAGTTATCAGTCGTACAAATCGTGGGTTTCATTTTTAAGACTCTAGTTAGACCATAGGCAAAAAAAAAAAAATCTAGCACATTCCTTATGATGCCAGTCAGGCTGACTTTATGGGGCTCAAGTGGATTTGCCATCATATGGGAATGCAACCCTGAGCTGAGGTATGAAAATCACTTTTGGGTGACATGAGACCAACACATGCTAAGATGCTACCATCATTACATTAAGAAACTGTACGTTAATTCATTTTTTTCCCAGGCCCATTAAGATAATAGCTTATTTGCTCTTTAAAATTAAAAAAACCCCAACATATATACATAGTAACTGTAGAGAACAGTAAGAAGTGGGCAATCCAACCTAAAAATTTTACTGTTGTAGCAAGGTGGGGGTTGGTCTCTTCTCCCTAGTAACAAGCGATAGGGTGAGAGGAAATGACCTCAAGCTGCGCATGGGGAAGTTTAGGTTGGGTATTAGGAAAAAATTCTTCACCGAAAGGGTTGCCAGGCATTGGAATAGGCTGCCCAGGGAGGTGGTTGAGTCTCCATCCCTGAAGGTATTTAAAAGAAGGGTAGACGTGGTGCTTGAGGATATGGTTTAATGGTGGACTTGGCAGTGATAGGTTAGCAGCTGGACTCAATGATCTTAAGGGTCTTTTCCAACCTTAACGATTCTGTGATTCTATGATTTGTTTAAAACTTAAATTCAGTATACAAGTCAAAGTTTATCAAGATGGAAGCATAGAGCTGAACACACAGGTTTGTCTTTATTACCAAAGGCAACGTGAAGGTAACTGTGAATTATCAATAGTATTATGCAACAAAGCAAATGTATGACATTACACCACTCTATGTTAGACAAGTATTCCCAGCAGACAGCTAAACCAGCTTTAGGACTATTCAGTAAAGTAACACAAAATCTCTTCTCACACTGAAGAAATAGACCTGCTGTATACAGACTGAAATATCCAACAGGTATTTCAAATACTCCTCATCAAAGGAGGCCTGACAAATTTTCACTCCTAGCACTTCCTTCCTCCCCCTCCAACCCTTTTTTGAGGTTTCAGGGAATCTACCTCAAGTAAGAATCCAGTTCTGCCTCTGCTTTAATAAGTTCCTTTTGGCTTTGGCTGTCATTGTTGACATTTAGTTTTATTTTTCATTATACATAAGGAAGATAGGTGGACACCCCCAATCAACACCTATCAAGTTTTAAATCTGTGAATTTCAAAGACTAGGGCATGAAGTCATGATCACATTCTCAAAATAAACTCATGCTTGAGCATAGCATATCACAGTATAACCTACCATCAGAGTAACTAGGGATTACTCTTAAAAAAAAAAAAAAAAGCCCTTTTTGCCCTGATTTAGAATATAAAATCCTGCCAATACTTAATGTGCTACGAAGCACTGCCACTGCCGTGTAGATACTAAATAATTACAGCACAAAATTTTACATAAAGGATGACAAATCTCCATTAAATTCCAGCTCTATAAATCATCATCTTGATAAACCATTTACTCAAAACTGTCCCTGCACTTTCCGTTAGCTTCTTCTCCAGCATTCCTAGACATTTATCATAAATTCAGTGGGAGATTGTACTGTGAACACCATTCCTCAAAGCTTCATAAAATACATTCCTGCTCACGGTCCTTTACTCTTAATACATAAATGACATTAACCACTGATAGCAAAATATTACAAATATCCAGATTTCTTTTAATAAATTCAACAACTAGCAGCACAGATATTAGTAAATCTGTGATCAAGTAGAATAGTGAGGATCGCATGCAAGTGCTGTTTTACAGTAGCATAAGATAAAACGTTATAAAATGTGTTGGTCTCTTCTCCCAAGTAACAAGCGATAGGACAAGAGGAAACAGCCTCAAGTTGTGCCAGGGGAGGTTTAGATTGGATATTAGGAAAAATTTCTTCACCAAAAGGGTTGTAGAGCACTAGAACAGGCTGCCCAGGGAAGTGGTTGAGTCACCATCCCTGGAGGTATTTAAAAGTCACATAGATGTAGTGCTTAGGGACATGGTTTAGTCATGGACCGGGCAGTGCTAGGTTAATGGTTGGACTTGATGATCTTAAGGGTCTTTTCCAACCTAAATGATTATATGAAAATAATGTACAAATTCCCACTTTGGGATATCATTATTCAGAGCATACACATATTCTTCATAAGCATACGAATATTAGAATTCCGGTGACAACTTCCACCAATTTCTACATTAACTACTTATATGGGTGAAGCCATTCATATGCCTAAGTTTGCAGAACCGAGTCCGACATCTTGGAAAGGTACAAACCTTTTGTATTTTCAGCTCTCACTGTGTGAGGCCAATGATTTAGTTTAGCCATATGACTTTATATTCTCCATGTGGATCTTATAATGATTTAATTTATACATGAAAGGAAACAGAATGTTAGTCCTAGCATACCTCCAAAAAAAAAAAAAAAAGAGTGAATAAGGGTCATTTTCATGCAGCCAAAATAAACTTTCCAGAAAGTCACTTTTGGTACCTACCACATAGACTTTCATTAAAAGGTCTACCAAGCATTTTGGAATATTGCACTAAGGGTGCAAAAAATTATTTTATCATCTGAGACTAATTTGCCAGGACAAAATACAATCCTTTTGACTGGGACATCATATATGTAATGGATCTAGAGATGTAAATACACATCTGATAACTATTCCGTTAATAAATAATGGATAAAATGTATTTCAGCCATTTACATTTGGGAAAAGGAGAAGAGATAAGTCCTGTATTCTTTTTTACTTCGCACATACACAAGACAGACATTTTCAGTGTTAGTCCGGAGAACTGCAACTTGTAGTTTTGTTTACATATTAAGAGATTGTAACTTTGGATGTAACTTATGCCATACTTCGCATACTGCAAATACACTATGGAGTATTTTCATACTCACTGACACATCTCTGCCTAGGTTTTTACAGGATGGATGCCAAACTCTTTTTAAACAGCGTTTTATCTCAGTAAGAATGTTTTCCCAGGAAACATAAATGGCTGAAAAAACTTTTCATTATAGACAGAAAACTAAAGAGAGTCTAAGTTCAACCAGATTAGGTGAGCCTATGCTGTGGTCCTGACACTGTAAACAGTTTTGATATTAAGCGGTAATCGCATGGACTTCGGTGGGTAACTCAGGCACGTGAAACTGTATGCGCTTAAATATTTGCAGATTCAGGGCCTGAGAGTAGAGGGGTCTAATGAATCCCAGTCTCCTTTGTATCATTCCTGCATATTTTCATTCTCAAGGTTACAATCCAGCTGTTACTAGAATAGTCTTAGAAAAGCAAACTGTAAATCAATGACAATATGCATAGCAGAATCCACACCTTCCCCCACTTACCCAACCATAAAACAACACTTAAAACATCAAGAACAATAGAATTCCAGGGGCAAAACAGGAGGCGAGGAAAAGAGGAGGAAATGAGAAGCAATAAATTGCAGATCTTATCATTTTGCCATGATTTGCACGCAACTCAGTCACCTTACTGCCTTTCATTATTTCATTCAGAAACGCATTTCTGTTTTTACGGACTACAGGGACACAACTACCGCTATGTAGGCTGATGTGCTATTGCCATTGAAGTCAGTTGCACAACCGGAGTCGGAAGAGATACCGTATTTCTAGCCTTCTTACACATTTCAAAGAAATGCATGCTTCAAACCTCACTAGAGCAATTCGACACTGCGATTAACAAAGAACAATATTTCGAGAAATTTTTCGTTTCCCGAAAAGAGAAAAAAAAAAACCCAACTAGAATCAAGCACAAGAGCAAGAGCAGGGTTAGAAGAGCGAACACTTAAGTGTAATTTATGGGCTCTGCATCAACACTAACTCGGACATGTGGCACTGCCGACGTATTCCCTTGCACCAACAGTATGCACGCTGCATACTAATGGGCAGCACACACAGAAAAACACAACAGACACGACCACGTACCCGCACGCCTCCACTCGCGGGTGACATCCGCGCGCAGAGCGAGCCCCGAATTTTGTATTTCCAGGCCCGGAGGCTGCGGAAGCCCGCGGGGCCCGCCCGGGCCCGACGTGCAAACTTAGCGCGGCTCCCTGAGCTCCCGCGGCTACCGGCCCCGCCGGCAGCCGCAAAGAGGGACCGCGGCGAGGGCGCGAGGGGTCCGACCCGGCTCGGCGTCCAGCGGGCAGCGGCGGTCGACTCCGGCGGTCGGCTCCGGCCGGTGCGCACATCCCTCAGCACCTCCAACTCTCCTCGCGGGAGTTAGGCCCCGGCTGCGGCCCCCATCCCGGCCCAGCTCCCCCACGTACCTCGAGATCTCTTCAGCGCGATGGGGTCCTTCTCCTGTTCCGCTGACATTACAGACAGCAGCGCATGGCTCCCAGGGCGGCAAGAATCGGAGCTCTTTGATGCTGATGCTGCCGCCGCCGCCGGCGGCCCGCACCCCGCCCCCTCTACCCCCGCCTCCTCCGCCGCCGCCCCCGCCCGCTGCTGCCGTAGCCGCCGCCGCCCCAGCGGCGGAGCTGCCAGACTTTGCAAAGTTTGGGAGCGGGAGGGCTCTGCGGCAGCCCGCGGTGGGGGCCCGACGAGGCGAGCCCCGGTCAGCGGAAGGCCGCTGGCCGGGAGCTGCGCGTGGGTCTGCGGAGCGCCGAGCCGCGCCGAGCAGGGCCCCTGCGGGCGCTCGCCTCGCCTGGTCCCTGCCGCTGGGGCTGCCAGGCCTCGCGGCCCCGCGCAGCGCCCCCGCCGGCCACCGGCGCCGCTCACCGCGCCGTGCCCCAGCCGCCGCTGCCGACCGGCTCCCGGGCCCTCAGGGGCAGCAGCGGCGGCAGCTCCCGCAGCGGCGGAGGGTCGCTCCGCGGGGCTCCCCTCGCTCCTGCCATGAGCGCGGCAGCGCGCGGCCCTTTCCGCGGGGCTGCCGGCCCCGGCCCGCGCCTCCGCCCGGGAGGCTGCCGCTTAGAACAAAGGCGCCGCGCCGGGGCTGGCTCCGCCGTCGCCGGCACCGCCACCCTCCGCTCAGCCGCCGCGGGCTTACGGCCGCCGGGACGCGCTGGGCTCGGCTGGGGCCGGCCCCGGGGCATCGGCTAGTGGGGTGGTGAGGCCGGCGCGCTGCCGTGCGGGCCGTTGGTGCGCGTGAGGGCGGGTGCCGGGGCACGAGCCGCCGCTGCCCTCACAGGAGCGGGCGGAACGGACGGGCGGGCGCGGCCACCCCAGGCAAGCGGCACAGGGTGACCGCCGCTGGGATGCGGGTGTGGGCGATGCGCTCCGCGTTTGTAACGGTTGCAACGCGTGCCTCTCACGCGGCGCGTGCTTAACGCGTTCTTCTGGCCTTCGGGCCCGCTGCCGGGGGGGTCCCTCCACGCAGGTATCGCCCTCCAGCCCAGCCTCTGGCCTGAGGGTAGTGCAGAGGAGGCGTGACCCACTGGGCCCAACTGGTGGCCCTCAGACTGACAGGAAACCCTTGATCATCTGTTAATCAACTGCATTAAAATAATTATCGTTTGTATAAGGATTTATCCTCCCTTAACCGGGATAAAGTTGTCCAGCTGAAAAATATGGGGTTTGTGTTGTTTCATGTTTCAATGTGCCTTATTTCACAATACCTAGCAGTGCTTTTTCTTTATACACCACCTTCTTAGATGGATAGTTGGGACTTATCCAGCATTTAGAACACTTTTTCTGAGGGGAAAAAAGTGATGTTGTTGTAAAGGTTAAAGTACTACTATGTCTTTGCTTTTATGTCTTTTGCATGTCTAACTAAATAAAATGGAGAAAGTAATTCCATTCTTTATGTTGATTTCTATCCTTCCCTAGACATCGTGTTATTTGTCCCCAGTCTTTTTCTTACTTTGCAGCAATCCCAGAATGTGTGTACCTCAAAGTATAGCATATTGCTGGTATTCCTGTGGATCTGCTGGTTAATTTTGTGTAATCTTGCTGAGAAGTATAGCCTGTTATTAGCAAGGTGGGTGTGAGCTAGTCCATATTTGGAGGAAGATGTGTCGTGTCTGTGAAGAGATTTGCATTTGCTGTGATGGAGCTCACTGTAGGCCGAGATGATTCTCCCAGGACTGCATGAGCTTTTGTGCAAGGCTGTCTTGAAACAGCACGTAGACTGTAATTATGGATGCTCAGATTGAAGTCATTGAGTCTATAAAGGTTCCTAGGGGGAGACTGTCTGCATTAGAAATGTGAGCAGGGAATTCAGATTTAACCCAGTGCTCTAGTTGCAAAAAATTATGTCTGGCTTTTTTGCTCATCCAAATTCAGCTTTAATGTGTACTCAGGTCTTTAGTGAGTGGTCTCTGAGAATCCTGTTGGACCAAGTTTGCACTTCTAAACCTACATTGGAAATGGCTGACTCAGTGTCTGAAGGGAATTAATTCACTTGCTTGGGTGCCTACACGAGCATCTCAAATATTCCCAAAAAGCCTATGAAAGTTCTCATCACACACCATTCATCACCTGAGAGCCTCACTGCTCATTGGTTGCACTTAAAATTACTCTCGTTTTCTTCCTTTCAAAAATTGGCCTTAATTAAGAAAGCTTATGGGTATGTAGTAGCAACCTTCCAACACCTAAGTGGAAGTTACCAAGGAGAGAGAGACAGGCTCTTTACTGAAGCACAGAACAGGAAAATGAGACTCACTGGTCATAATTTGAAACAAGGTTCCAACCTGCTATGGGGTGTCAGGAATTGTTTTGAGGCTAAGGAACCATTGGAACAAGAAACTAAAGAAATTGTAGAATCTCCATCCTGGGAGGTTTTCAAGACCTAACAGGGCAAAGCCCAGAATAGCCTGGCCCAAGTTCAGCGTTAACTCTGCTTTGTGCAGGAGGTTGGGCTCAAAGTCAAAACCTCCGAAGTTCCCTTTGAACTGTAATGATTCTGTAACTCTGAAATTTTTTTCTTTTTAACAATAACCAACCACACAGAAAGCTCTTGCTCCCTGCCAGAGTGCTCAGTTGTGAACAAATACTATTTAAGTTTAATACTTTATAAATCACTCAGAGTGTTGAGAAGGGTGGCTTTGGTGAGATAACAGTAACTTCAATCACATGCGACACATCAAGCCTAAAAATGTGAAGTATAGAAGAGCTGGTTTTGGTAACTTCTGGGTTCCTTCCCTTCTGAATTCAGGCTAAAACAAAGGCTACTGAAAGAGCCTTTCTGTACAAACTACCAGTAGGTAAAGGCAGTTCTTTTGCTAATCATTGTCATAGCACCTGAACATTTAACAATGCATTATAATATCAGGAGAGAAGTATCAATGAGACATGGGTCCACAACAGGGCATTAACATTTAAAGGGTTTTCACTGCATCCTTTCACATGTATCACACTATCTCAGGAGCAGAGAGTAGCATAGAAGCCCATTCTGACAACATATGAACGTGGGCAAATGTGCTAATGGAAAAAATATAAGCACCTCAGAGAAATTTATAGACATTTAAGGACTTCAGAAAAGGAAGAAGTGAAAGATTTGCCTGTTTGCTTTTGATGGGGCTAAGATTTCATCCCAGAGGAATAGAATTAGGAAAGAAAAAAGAAAGCATGACATGAGAAGGAAAAAAGCTGAAAGCTGGCTGAACTGTAACTCTGCCATGTCCAGTACCAGGGAAAAATGCAAAAGTTTTCCTCTCATGCAAAGCATCTATGTTCTAAAATAAAGCACACCGATTTAACCTATCAAGTTACTGTGATTTATCAACACATTACAGAGCAAGACATAAATGGACTCCTGTGCAACAGACATGGCCCTGGGAATCCAGCAGGCTCACACAGAAGAGCAGTATGTCCACCCTGCATCAGCAGTGTCAAGGTATGGCATGTGCATGGCAAGATCTGGCAGCACCTGCACAGGTTTTTGTGCACATGGACACAGAAGCCAAGCAACCAGTAGCCTTTCTCACACCTGGACAGAAAGTGTTGAGCTGAAAAAAAGGGGCACATTTAAGGAAATTTGGATTGTGATAGCCTTAGCTTGTAATAGTCTTCCAGCATCAGTAGATTTGATTCCCCACCTACTATGAGGAAAAAAAATAAAATCAATATTTCATTTTCCTAAAAGGTCCTTTTTCATGTTATACAAATTGAAGTGCTAGTTTTACAAACTTGTACATGTTTCGCAACACCACTGTGATAAATAGGACTATTTATCAAGGCTGGTGGGAGTTTCTGTCAGACTTAAGACCACACTAAAAATGTTATTAACGCTGGAGTTACACCTCTCCCTCCAGACTTATCTGTTCTCCTCCTCCACATCTCCCTTTTACAGGGTAGTAAGACTAAACACATGCACATTTGTAAGTTATACGAAGATGTGCTTTTTACACCTGTTTAGTCTAGCCAGTTATGCAGCTGGTATTGCCCTGGAAAAATGTGTTAACCAGGTCCCTCCTGGGTCTATCAGATGTAGAGCATCTCTCTGCCAGTCTCAGGGATTGTAACTGTAGCTGAAACAGTTTGAACATAAGTCATTGAAGCTATTTTAGTGCAAATTGCTCACCTACTGGTGAATGTTACATCTGTTTGTAGGGAAAAAGTGCAGAACAGATAGCTTTACGAGTTGGTCCATGAAAGAATGTAAGAGTTTTTCAGTAGTCCATTGCATTAGTTTTCTTCCATATAATGCATGATATATCTTGAAGTCAAGTAAAAAGCCTGAGAATGATCACACCTTTGTATAATCACATAGCAAATCAGTGGCTGATGAAACACATTTTTCTAAGCTTTGCAAAACAAGTTACTAGGGGATGGATCAAAAAATGTCTCAGGAATGTGTACAAAGGGTACTCTAGAGTCATATCTATACTGGAACAAAATTTTTAAAATTCAAAGCAAGCTCTTAGTCCTGAAACACAGCAAGACTAATTGATTTCTTCTTTTGAGTGCACACTTACCTTTTCAACTTACAGTTAAAATATAGCCACACTCAGGTATTTCAGGAAGAAAAAACTTTTATGCACTCATACTCTTGCCAACGATGCTTATGACATATAAAGTTAAAATCTACAATTTACCAACAGTTTTAAATGATAAAATTTTATAGCCAATATGTAAAAATTAGTAATTATAGTATCTAAACACATAAAATATGAAGATGTTGATTATCTAGGAACTTAAGTTTCATTATTGTATTTATTTATGTATCAAAGTACAAAAGCTTTGACAAGAAATACAGTGTGTGTGTGTGTATATATATGAATTAAGAAACACTCATTTGATCTTCAAGTCACCAAGGAACATAAGATTTCTTTCCCTTTTACCTCTAGGATAAATGAAAGGGAACTTTCAGTTTGCCATGTTAACTTTATCAATATAATAAATTTTAATAAGGGACAAATAGGTGTTTAACAAACCTTTGTGGGCTCCTCTGCAAGATGGAGTACTGCCTACTCAAATTAGTGGTCGCCTGTTGAGCAATGAATAGTGAAACGGGGACACTCTGTGGGGAAGTGAAAGAAATGCAATTTCTTATGCTTTCTGGATTATCATCTTTAATCGTTTACATTTTGCTATTTATAATGATTTGATGAAAAGAGAGGCAAGCATTTAATTCCTGCACTTATTCAGTTCTCTCAAGAGGCCTTGCTAGTTTCCTGCTAAGGCCACGCTGATCTTTGCAATAATTGGTTATGAATCTGCTCTTGGATCCAAACTCTATTGATGACTTTGCTGAGAGTCAAAGTTATAGAGTTTGTGTGCTGTAAAAACCTGAAGAAACCCTGTCCTAGTCCATCAGTGCATTTGGAATTAATTAAATTTAGGCAACGACTCTTCTGGGATTTGCATTGCAGAATTGCCAAAGTGAAATCTTTGCCATAAAACTAAGAGTGGTAACACTAACTCTAGAGGTAGCAGAGCCTCTTGCATAAGAAGCTCTCCAGCCTTAGCACAGTTGGGTGGGTATTCTGTCATCTCAGCCCTCTGCCTCAGTGAGAGCCCTGGACAGGCACAGTGCTTCCCAACCCATGGATATCTGTCTGCTTGCACTGGAGAGAACCCTCCTGGATATGCTGCCTCTTTTTTCTTACACACCAACAACTTCTTTAAAGTTTTGCAAGTTATATTCATTTGACAAGATCTATGTATTACAGAAACTTCCATGCACAAAATGCATTTGTTTTGGTTTATGGCCTGCTTTTGTGGTTTTGGAGAGTGCAGTTCACAGGGCGCTGCGTCTGGGATGGATCAGACCCACTGAACATTGCTGACTGAAATCCTTGAATTTCAAGCATAGGACTGCTTGTCCAGTCAGAGTTAAGTACATACAGAAACTGCAGCTCAGAATATCAGGCAGAGTCACTGAGAGAATAGCAGAGCTTCCTCTCAGTACCTCTGTAGACTGTTCTGGATTATGTGATACCACTATAATCAACTTCTAGCCACACCACGGTTGCTCTAACCCTAGTTACAGATGAGTAAATATTGGCTTTCTGCACTGAGGAAGAGAATCAGCACCTCACTGCTATGGTCAAAGAAAACACGAATGAATAGATTTAATCCATGCATTTGTGATTCACTGTCTTGAGTTAAAACTGACATGTATTAGTAGTGAGACAAAATACCAATGCTCAGCTCATGGTTACAAAACTCCAAGTCAGATTTAGAGGCCAGCTGTTTTTGATGTTACTGTACTAGTTTCTCTTTTGAGGACTCTACTGGCGCTTATGGGGTACATCTGATCTCTCTGGGAAGGACGTGGATAGTCAAGAATGGGAACAGATTTTAGCAAGAACACGTGTGTCAAGAGGAACAATTAATTTTACAGCCACTTCAGTTAAATTATATCACTTGCCCTTCCCTCCATCCAGATCAGTAGTTGAATTTTTCAACTACAAATATGTTTCTTTGAAATTAAGAGCAGAATGTTCAGAAGCCAGCTCTATATTAAACAGCACATGGGACCAAAATCTTAGTACAAAAATATGATTAATGTTTGTATTGGGTGTAGGTGGCATGATTTTGGTAGCAAGGGGCTGTTGTGGCCTTGTAAGTAGAGACCAGGAGCAATAAATAAATCTTCCCCAAGTCAAGTCTGTTTTGCCTGTGATGGTAATTGGTAGGCAATCTCCCTGTCTTTATCTTGACCCCTGTGCTTTTTCATTTTATTTTCTCCCCATTCTGTTGAGGAGTGAGAGAGCAGCTTGGTGGGTTTCTAGCAATCAGCCAAGGTTGACCCATCATAATGGTACAGACCTTCTTGTGGTAAGACCTCATGTAGTTGCAGTAATTACCAAATATTCCCACAATTAGCAAGTAACACAAATGTAGTTAGTAGACAATCAAGGGGACTGGAGACTGCTACATGATAGCATGTGCTGTGGCTTTTTTTTTTTGGCAACTATAGCTTAGTCTTAATTTTTAAGGAAAATATTTACTGGAATGCAGTAACAAAACCTCTGTTTTGAACAAGTAGCTATGTCTGATTAATAGAAGATCTGCCGGGAAGCAGGAACCAACTAGTGTCTGAATTTGGGGGTTTGTAGACTACAAAAGGAAAATGTAGCTAAAGCAGAAAAAAAAAGGTATCACAAACATACCATTGTTAGAAAAATGCAGTAAAAAAACCCCACTATGAAATCTCAGAATTCTGCCACCCTTTAAAAGGAGATTATGAATCAAACTTAACTACCTCTTTTATTTATTGTGCAACAAAAGTAGGGAAGAACACAAGAACAGGTAACTAAATATGCCTAAGTACACTGTGACCTAGTTACATTGATGCTGTACTCACCCATTTATATCTGAGAGCAGCTTCCCTAATCCCCAGGCTAAAATTCACATTTCAATCCAGGATTTCAAGAAAAGAATGTGGAACTAATTATTTAAAATATATGCACTATCTGTAAGCAAACACTAAACTGGATTACATTGCTTGACATGTATTTTGGCTGTGGGTACAATTCAAAATCTGAAATTTACAGACAGATGCTTTAGGGTGCTATGAATCTGTTCCTATGGGAATCCTGTCATTTAGTTATCTGCAACTGCAGGGCTGGGCTGTAAGTTTTGGCCCAGCTGAGCTACAGAAGAGAAACATCATCACAAACCCTTAAAACCTTGTTGAACGCTAAACCAGCTTGTGGAGTGCTCCTATTAAAAGGTTGTTCCCAGTCAACCCCACTACAAATGGCAACCTCGGCATTCGGGCTGAGGCTTCTAAATCAAAGAATACGATACAAGCTAGCACACTCTGCTGGGTGCCAGAGTGCTTATCCCACCTCTAGCCAGTGCTCAAAAGCTAATCACAGAGGTAGCCCAGGCTCATGTAAATCTCTGAGCCTTTACAATGGCAGAACTGGACTCTTGGGTATTTGCGATTCTAAGGCTGTGCTACGATGGCTTCTAATACACAGATATTCTTCACTGATTTTATCTTACCATAAAGCTAGAGATGCAGTATATAAAAAAAATGAGCGTGCTTTCCTCTTTAACAGTCATTTTTCTGTAGTGTTGTAAAAGCCAGTATCAGCATTCCTTCCTATTATGAACTACAGGCTGTCTTGCTTTTGATTTTGCGGAATAATTTTAATGGAAATACTTAGAACTCAAGTCTGGAGTTCACTTATCCTTTGAAGCTGGAAATCTTGATCTCAGGGGATTCATTCTGCCTTGACTGGGTTTTGTGTAAAGCAAAGCCATATTGTTTTATTTGGTAGAGACTGAGCAAGCTGTTACTGACTTTTAAATATTCAGGATCTGTTCCAAAGCAGGATGATTGCTAACGTGAATGATATAATTTTTAATGGAAATTAATAATATTTTTATTTTACAGTCTGTGCTGTAAACTATCTTACTTCCAACTTCAGTTGCATGACCTAATACAGGGAAGGCTATAAGCAAGTAGTTCAGTTGCATTGTTTTAAGCTAGTAGGACTGTAAACTGCAAAAAGTGAGGAGGCAGCATATATTAAGTCTGCCACTTACCCCCTGGTCATAGCTTTCAGCAAACCAGAGCAGTTAATTTCCTAGACCAGGACACCAAAATGCAAGTTGTTAAAGGCTGTAGTGAGAGTAACATTTTTCCTGCTTTAATGTGGTGCGACTGCCTGGTAGCCTAGCCAGAAATCTGCTGCTTTACTCATGAAAATCTTTTTTCCCCGAGAGTATTGCCATGCAGATAAAAGGAAATTCAAAACCATTCTATTAGCATGACCTCTGGCCAGTCCCCAGTCTATTTGCAGCTAAAGCAGAATCCAGTGTTTTGGGTACTCATTTAAAACTTCCCATGGAGCAGTATAACAGGAAATGTATCTTCAGTCACCCACAGAAATTCACTTTCATCCTTCAAAACTGCAGGTAATTACAGTATCGCATCCCCCGGACCCACCTGGAATTTTGGGCAACTTCCAGTCATTCTTGATCCATCTCTGCAGAGAAACCCTGAGGAACTTGGACCACTTTGCAGCACTGCCAGAAAACCATCTCAGCTGGTTCTTGCAGGCCAAATGGGGATTCACACCTGACAGAAAGGGCACAAGTCTCTCAGAGTAGCTGGCATCCCAACGATTGCCAATCCCCAGACCTCAGTTGCCAGCCAAGGAAGATCCTACGGACTAGGGATAGCCGTACATGATATACCTTTTAGTGAGGCACAGCTAGATTAATTAGCTGCATTTTCTGTATGTCTGAGTGGTGCACTCCTGTGTAAATAGAATTTAAATTATGGGATTTAAATAAAGCTTACACTCCACTTTCAGGTAGAAACAATATGGTATCTCTGTCAAATCTGCACCACTTTACCTGGGGCTCTAGCATGCAGATATGTGCAGAAAGGAGGGTTCAAATCCCATACTCTTCACTGTGTGGGGAGGAAAAGGTGAAGCCAAGTCTTTCTTTAATTAAGAGTAGGGCACTGCAACATGGACAGCAACAGCATTAGCACCTACAGCTTCCCTCTTACTGACAGAGGATATGCTTTACTGTCCAGCATGAAGCAAAAAGGGGAGACAGGCTGGGCTGCACAGTGCCAACACGTTAGAAGTAGGATACTGCATAGGTTAATCCCACTGATAACAAATGCTTATGCATCCCTAAGCAGAAAACCCAGCGGGATATACTTGTAAATATTCATGGAATAACTTAAGGAAGACATGAAAGGAAAGCAGATGTCTTTTTTTTCATATATAACAAAAATGCACAGTCTATCTTTAGGTGCAAAGGAGGTTACAAACCTGCAGTCACCAGAGCTCCAGATTTGGTGGAGAACTGGGCTGGTTTTCAAGATATATGTACCCAATTTAGACCTTGGGGCAGCTAGTTCCATTAACGTGTGGTGCTCTGCACAATATTAGCAGCCAAATACAGGCAGAGACTCTGCTTCTTAACAGAGGTGCCAATTTTACCTGCTAAGTGAAAAGATAAGCACATGGAGAAGAATCAATCCATAAAGAACTGCTGCTCACCTGTTGTAGTGCAAGGGATGTTTCACAAAGCGCAATCTGGAGGTGTAGCCACAATTGCAGGTAGAGGCCTGTCCCTCCCTATTCCCTGCTTTCCTGCTTGCTGGGTGTAGAGCAACCTGCAAAGCATGGCAGAAAGCTAGCCTCTGTATTCCAAGGTATTGGTCCTTTCGTCCAAAAACCAAGTAAGCAAAGGCTGTAGACTGGTGTCACTGATAAACTAAACAAAGAAACAGCAATGTTGTCGTTTCAATTAATGTGGCCGTTCAATGTGAGAGGCCCACAGAGCTCACCTGTCTGAAGCTTGGATGTTCAGGTCGGTGGCAGACTGCAGGCAGGTAGCACAGCATTCCATCACAAACCAGGGCTGTTTTAAAGCTTTCTTTTGCAATAATAACTCCTTGAAAGATGGGGCCTTAATATTTATTTATTGCTATTGAGAATGAGGATTCTGGACTGTAAAATGCACCTATACTAACCAGCAGTAACATGATCAGGGACTGCAGATGGTTCCTGCTCTCACCTAGAGAAAGAACAGCATCTCTGGTGGGCTACACTGGACAGTTCAAGACTGACTGCTCCCTAGCTATTCAAAATTCTTTGTTATCTTTTAAAATTTAATTTATTTACTGTATTTTAAGGTTTATTCATTCTTTACAAATACTCTTTTAAAATATTTTATTATTTTTTCACCATTGGTCTAATTTTCTCAATTACTTCTGAATAACAATATTTCAGTGTTCCTATATTTGAACATAAAGAATAAAGAATTTTGGACTAGAGTTTGTTTTATAAATAGTCACCACAGCTGCTGCTTTAATACTCCCAGCAATAAACATCATATAAGCTACCTAGCTAGGCAGAACTGCTCTATAAGCAGACTCTGCAGGTAAGAACAGCTGTGATTCATAAAGAAGCATGATAAGGCTTTTTGGGTTTTGTTTGTTTTCTGAGAATTCAAAAGGAAAGACAGACATAATGCTTCTGCTGTAGAATCCAAGCAGCCCAACTCATCAGCACAAGATGCTGGCACAGCATAAAGGCTCTGTCTCCTAGGGGCGCCCGTAAGTGACAGGGCATGTGCCTCTTAGAGAGTGTCAAACTAAGTGAAAATAAATGTATTCAGAAGCAGTCATTTCCTGGACATAGAAGAAAGTTAGTGAGCATTTATTTCAAATCTTCAACTCCCAACCCTGTGATTTCAAAGCTTTGAAATACCTGTGAAATGTCTTTTCTTTCCCATTAAGTATATCCAGTGCCAGTGAACAGTTCCAGTCATAGGGAGCAATATAGATGAACAACAAAAGTCAAACCTACCTAAGTATTGCAAGAGTTCAGATTCCATTGCTGTTGTGTTTTTATTCTCCCTAGAGACCCTGTAAATAACAGCAGTAATTACTGTGGTTTCATTTCCAGTAGTTTAAGGTTTGCCTGGGCACTGCTACTCTAAATCCAACTCTGTACCTAACTCTCTAAACCACGTGGCCAATTCTTCAGTTGCTTTCAAGTGCCAATCAGTAATCAACCTGTTAGCAATAGAAACCTTTTAATCCCTACAGAACATAATCTCCTTGCTCATTTAACTTGACCGACCTCCATCTAGAACGTAGTCCTTTGGAAAAAATACCAGTTTGCCTTTTGACAAACAGCATCGACTCCATGTTCATAGTCACGTCATACATTGAAATACCAGGTTCAGCAGTTAGCCGGTATCAAAATGCTGGGAAAAACTCAGTAGCGCACCTTTGTCAGCAGCTTTCCAGACTTTTGAGAACAACTGCACTGAGAACCACATCTTCCATGCCCATTGAAAATAAACTAAAACAGAGATCTTGCATGGGAGTTTGACACTAGTGGGACACAGAGGCAGTTTTTAGGTGGGAAATAATTCCAGGTACATAAATGATACATGAGTACATGTTTGGGAAAGTTCTATGAATTTCAGTGATAAGGCATGTGCAGTTTGTTGTCTACCTCTTCTTATGACTTTAAGCACCAATATCTCCCTAGGTGCTCTGCCTAAAATGAGGCACTGTATTTACATCTTCCTTGTTTTGAGCCACTCAGAGACACTGAAGATAAAATATTTATCAAATAGCATTTTTACTAAGGAAAACTTTTATTTCAACTGTGCAATCAATCAGTATTTAGACAGCAGTTTCATAAACATTTGGCATTTAAACCTCTATTACTTTTTTGGCATGACCTTGGGTAGTATATAAACAACCCTGGAAGGGAAAAATGAACCAACACACTAGGTAACATTTACTAGAATGCTAGAAAAAGAAAAACAAATCCACATTATTAAACAAAATAGTTTTAAAAAGACATTAAAAAGTTACATTCAAATCAGGGCAAACATTAGCTTCCCTCATGCAATGGAATTCACAGAGCTGATCCCCTGAGACAAATATAAAATGAATACAATTCAGCTCCGTCCTCCATTAGCCAGTCAGCCATTGCTGCCCTTAGAAGAAAATGGCACACAGTGAAAGGATCCAGAACACCACAATATGAGATACATACCTGGCTCCTACACTGGCAATTCATTCACGACTTTAAAAAAAACCCAAAAGCCAAACAATCAAAAAGCAACATTTGTATAAGTCAGTTTTTCATATACAGTCAGTCTTTACTGAAAACACACCAGGCAGATGCAACGTGGGTATTTGCAACCATGAAAAGCTGAAAACTTCCAGAAGAAGCACAGCTTGCAATGGAACCAGAGGGCCCAATGCCACAAAACCTTAAGCATGTATTTACATGCCTTTTCAGTCAATTAGGACCAGTCTCAGTGTAAATCTAGAGGGATTCAAAGAAATAAGCTTACTCACATTTGAGCCAAATCAAATTTGTGTTCTTTTCATATGGGCCTCTATTAACAGAAAGTGATTTGGTTTTGGACTTGTACTAAAGACTAGTATTTTTTGAAACACATGTTCCAAAATATACCGTTACAGAAATAATATATTTTTAACTTATGTTATTAAATAAAGGCTCTCAGTACTTCCTGCAGACAGGCAAATTCCTCCGCTTTAGAAACTCTTGCTATTAGCAGAGCTGCGGTTGCAGCAACAAGCGTTCAACAATTTTTCAAGCTAAGAATTACCTCTTTAGCAATTACTAGGTGTAATTCTGCTTTCAGTTTTACCAAAATAACTTCAGTAAATTGATTTCTGTGAAATACCACCAGAGTTTACGCCTGTGCAGCTCTCTTCAGTTGGTGTGAATGAGATTTTTGGCTAAATATGGATTGCTCTAGAAAACCTACCAACATTCCCCATGGTAGGAGATGGGACTTTTCCCTGCGTGAACTTCATTCTGTAACAAATAAAATCAGCAAGAGCTCCTGGACTTAGGGCTTACAAATCTGCGCAGAGTAACATGTTACTGAGACCCAGCAGCCCATGGTAACTATTCTTGTGCACACTCAGGTTGCAACAAAGGGTACATCATTCCACTGGACTTAGTTTGCAATGAAAAAGAGGTAAACTGACTTGAAATACTCAGTCTTCACTGCAGGCTGAGACCAGATGCATGGAGACTTACAGTGGGCCTCTTGTACATGGTAATTTGTTATCTTACAAAAATCCATTTGCCAATGGGAGTTTTAACCACAAAGGAATTCTGTCCTTTAAAAATAATAATACTGTGATGGTTTAAAAAACAAACAAAGAGCTGATTTTGTCTCTCCCAGACCATGCAAACTTAAATCAAAATCAATTCTCCCATTGGCTTAAAAAGAAACAGGGTAAGGACCATGATTTGAATAAGGCAAACAAGACTTAGCTCATAGTCTAAAGCAAGGGGATATAACCACAGAGGGAATGAGCTATGAAAAATAATTAAAAACAGGTAAAGAACTCTTTTGATAGTCTTTTCTGTTAAAATCTCCTAAGTTACAGAGAAGATGCACAGCTAATACAGGAAATGAGTAAAAGTATATGGAGACTTTTCGCGTTTCTCTTACAAAAGCAGAGATATTTAAAAAAAAATCAACTGATAGGCCCTATTCTACATAGCATACACATTCCCAGTTCTCATTAGATAACATATAAAAAGTATTCTCATCATTCAGGAGTTAAATATGAAGAAACTACACAGTTGTAACTGTGGGCAGATTGAGGGTTAGGTTTTGGATCCAGGTCCTGCAGAACAGGCATTGCTGTTGCAATTGAAGGGCAGAGTCCTCACTTGGAAACACAATTAGCACAGTAAGCCAGTTTCAAGATGCTTTTCAAGTCACAGCAACTTTAAACATTTTTGCTTTCTTTTTAAAGTACAAGGGTTGCATATACACTCATTACACCAGCCATGGCTCTTTAGTTCTTAATATACTTAAACAAAATCAATTAGCATAGTGTAACACTAAATTCCACATTTATGTTCATCTTCCAGAACATATTTAGTAAAATTCATAATTAAACAATGATTTTTTTTTCCCTCCAGGACCCAGTTTCTACAGACATAACCAAGGAAAAAAATACTGGAAAACCTGAAACCATTCTGCCTGCAAATGGATTGAACAAAATCTGCGTATGAAAAATTGATTTCCTTAGACAGCCACAGGTATAAACATTTAAGAAAATTACTATCTGTAATATCATATCTGTAATTACATGCCTTGGTTTCAAGGATATGAAGCATTTCAACTTTGAGCCCAATTTTGCACTGTTCCAATCACAAAGGATTGAGTCTGCTATTGAGTTCAATAGAGAAAGTATCAACTTCTGCACAATTTTTCTGGAGACTCCTTTGCTTACATTGGTGGAGCTTCCAATCATAGGACAAATTTTCCCTCACAAAATCTTGTGCTATATTAGTAATAGGTCATGATTTTTGAGGATAACATTTTTTGTTCTGTGGTAATCATGACTTTGTGACAAAGTAAAGGGAAGCACATGAATGTAGACTGGGTTCTGGAGAAACTTATTCTATTTGGTTAACATAAAAATAAGGAAAAAGACAGAATAATTAACATCTAACTAAGCTTGCCTATATGCTGAGGTAACCTTAAATATCTTTGGTTTTCTTTATTTGCTGATAAAAAGTACCTTAATAAAACCTTAAGTGATGAACAGAGGTCTGGATGGACTGCTTTCTAATCACTGAATACTTTCACCTCTGGCTATTGAAGTTAGAGCATCTATATTAGACTGACAAGTTTTATAAGTCTCTTTTTCTCATATTATCCATGGGTTAAACTACACAGTGGATGTCTGGAAGAAAAAGTTTAGGACTTAAAGTATTTACCTCTAATGAAGGTCATAAAATTACATCCGATTATCAATACTTACAGCAAACAAGTCTTTGGAGGAGCAAACAGTTACCATCTGCATATCAACTCTTTCTGAATGAAACTAACAAAAGAGGCTACTCTGAAAGATGGAGCGTGAAACTTCATGCTACAGTTACACATTCTTAATCTAGTTTTGATTAATTCACACTTTTCCTAACTAAAAAGAGTACTCTGCTGTACACTAAACATTCTGCCTGACAAGACCAAAAATAAATCTTTGGTGAAAACGTTTTCTTTTTCTTCAGCAAGTAGATTAAACAACTATTTAAAAATTTTTTTTTTACTACTGTATTGTTGATCAACTACATGCTGGAGAAAAAAAAATTACACTAGGAAGTCTTTGGAGATATCTGCTGGTATTATAATAACTTTCTTTAAAGGCTCTTGTTTCAACAAGGTAGTTAAAATTGTAGAAGAATACAACTCATCTATGCAATCAACTACTACACTCAAGAAGCCCTATTGTTTTTTGTTAGTAACTACTTATACAATAAGATGTATTCAGCTCTTCAAACCTACAGCTTTTAACTAGTTCAATTATTTTTGGACAATATGTGGCTTCCTTCTCTTCTACAGAAAAGTCTTTGGTACAAGATTAGTTTTAAAGCATTTGAATCACACTGTTATAAAAAGGTGAATGTGTACTGTCTGGTTCAGAACTAGCAAACAGTTACAACGTAAAGAACTACAGTAACTAGAGGCCAATTCATCAACACAAAACAGACATAAGAGTAGGGCTTATTGACGACTTCTGACCACCTTTTGATACATGAGGAATGATACAAAAGTCAGCCTGGCCTACTGTAAGGGTGACACCTTACTTGGCCCCAGTGAAGTCAATGGGAGTTCTGACAGACTTAAATAGAGCCAGGAGTTCCTATGGTTGCTTTCTCACAACATTACATTTTAAACTTTTTTATTTTTTAAGTAAAAACATATGCTTTTTTTTTTTTTTTTTTTCTAAAGTAAAACATGTAAAGAGGAGGACTGGAGAAGAGGACTGGATATAGATACAGGCAAGTTCATAACATTGGATGATTCCAACCTCCTCCTTCTCTCTCCCTCTCTCCTATTAAAAAACAAAACATGATACCCTGTCAGTTTGCTCCACGTTTCTGTGAGGCAGCTCAAAAGTAACAAACTGTTCCCTGAGTACAGGAAAAAACAACAACAAACAACCCCAAAAAATACTAGAAGAACTCTTAATAGAGGTAGTATAAAACAGGAATTGCATGGGTTCAAGGCAGTAGCAGTACTCACCTCTTCCAACAGACTCTTCAGCTAAAGCTCTGGCTTTTTTTTCTCTCTCATGGTAGCCTAATCAGAGTTTTAGACTGGCATGTGGGTAAAGTCACTCCCTGAGCTAAAATTCCTGGCTAACAGCACACTAGGTGAAGGCAAGGAGCAGGGTTGCGTTCTAACAGCAGCTCATACTATGATCCCAGCAGTGCTTTTCAGCACTCAAAGCTGGGTAAAAAGAACTACTAACTCATGATACAGTTTACTTAAAACATCCAAGAAGGATTTAAGGCATCTTTCTGTACTCAAAGCAACTTTATGAATACTAAAAAGGCATAAGGCAAATCAGTAATTTCATAATATATAATGCAAGGCACCATTACTAAGAAGTACTGCAATACTCAGCATTATTGTCTATTCCATGATGCACAGGCAGAGCCAAACTGTTTAGAAATGCTGAATATGTTTTCATCTTGCCATGCTTTTTAGCATTAACTGTCAATAAAGGGGCAACATCTGTCACTGTGGGGAACCTACCACATCCCAGAGCCTACATCCTGTCAGCAGTTGTTGGCACAAATTTCTGGGGGAAAGGCACTGTCCTAGGCATACTGGGGTCATAAGAAATCAAGAGGTACAAAAGATGTCATGTGGCTGTATACGTGGAAGCACCAACTCCAGTTTTCCCCGTTTTTAACATCCTCTATGTCAACCACATTAAATACTACATTTTATACTCTGAGGCTTCCTTCTTTTTAAAGACAGAGCTTCAGCTAAACAATCTTGTTCACCTACCTATACAACTCCCTGATCACTGAGTGCACACGTGTGCATGCACACACACACACACTCTACACACAACTGAAAACAACAAAAAAAGAAACAAAAAATAAAACAAGACTATTAGGAAGTATCATCAGTTCCATAGCTGAGACCAGCTAGAACACAAATGAGGTAAAGCAGTCATCATTCAGAGTTCACCTCTCGGCAAACTGAGGTAGATAGTCAGCAAAAGGGCCAAGCCTTCCCTTTGCTCCAGTGACATATTTTTTAACTTTACTCAGAAATCTTCACTGTCCTTTCACATTTGTTAACCACTAAACATTCAAAATGAGTGAGTTTTAAAAAACAAACAGAAACCCAAAACAAACAAAAAAAGAAAAAAAAGAGAAAAAACATTCAACAGAAATATGGGATCACCTGCTAGGTTAGTCAGGCTTTCCACAGTAGAACTTTGGCTCCCTGTTCATTGTCCTTCGAACAGACAAACACTGCATACGCTGTGTGGCCCTAAGGATGTCAGTTTTGCACCGCAGAGTGTATCTGAAGAGGTGAGGTAGGAGTCTGGTCAGTAGCAAATGGCAGAGGAGACTTTGTGCAGTTATTTATGACAGGGCTCATTATGCTTGTACCCAAGTCACTGCTTACAAAAGGGCTGGTAGTGGGAGGGGTGGCACTTGTCACAGAGGAGAGATGTATCTCGTTGTTGGACTCATGAGAAAATCTTCCAGAGTCACCAGTCTCGTGGCTTCCTTCACTGTTGGCTGAATGCTCCGTATCAGCAACAATACTGAATGGCACCTGGAAATTACACTGCTGGCCAGGAGAGCTGGGGGAGTCATCCTCACTGATCAGCACAGTGGTGCCTGGCTGATACAGACACACCGCCTGGACAAATCTTCTCTGAGGCTACACAGAAAGCAGAGAGAAAAAGGTTGATCAGCCTCTGAAAAGCTGAGCCATAATTCAACTTTTTACCACATTTCCTATCTCCTATTCCGCTGGAGTGCCTCTAACAACATTGGCTCTAACAATCTGGGCTTTCCTACAGGAGGTTAAAAAGACTCAATCTCAAGTCTTGCTCATATTTTTCCATAATAGATGTAATAATCCCTTCTAGCTAAGCATGGCTTCTCAAGAATGATTTAACTGGAGAGACCTGAATGGTATTTTAAAAACATACTTGAAAGAGTTCTTTCCTATCTCTTCATGCATATTCTTTAAGAATTACTCCTTGGGTGGTAGCAAATATTTTGCTTAGAGACATCAGAAATATGCAGCTGCTTCTGGAAAAGTTTTGGAATACGAATTTACCACACAGATATCAATACTTCCTATTCCTTAAACATACAAGAGCACAATACAAGTTACAATTCCATGAACATTAGTTAGATGCCCCATAGGTGTGAATTTGCATTATAATGTTCAGGATTTGGTTTAACACTTCAGTTTTAAACTGTTACTTTTCTCATCCGAAGAGCAAATGTGTCCAGAGCAACAATTTCAGAAGGCGGATCATTCTACTCAGATTCTCAATTTCTTCAGTACTTTGGGTAAATAATTTCATTTCCTTCCTTTGGCTTCTCTTCAGCAAACAAAGTTTTAGCTGCCAAGGTAGGAGGGGATTTCTTTATATTTTTATATTTTTTCATTTATAAATACATATTTAATTTGTATTTATATGAAGCCTCTGCAGATGTAGTACTGTAGATGCTATGCACAGACCCAGTACACAGGAATCCTTCTGCTCACAGATATGAGAACACAGGCAAAGCAAGAAAGCAACCAATTACAATATCTGACAACTTGGGCCAGGAAATGAAACTTCTATAAGACTTTACTACAAGGTAGAACACTACCAACCTTAACACAACTGAAACTATCCAATTAGAACTTAGACCTCTAATTATGCTTTTCCATAAATGGTAAACTACATATCTTTGCAAACACAGGATCTTACAGTAAAGATTGCGCATCTCAACCCATTAGACCAATTACCTCCTCAGTCTTCACCTTCTTAGTGTCTTGGAAGAACAGCCACCTTTTCTTGCAGTTAGCCTTTGTGACAGGCCCATAGCTGTTAATAATCAGATCAGATCCCCCCTACAATAGAGGGAGACACACAGACATTTATTTTGGCAAACTAAATTTCTAAGATATTTGAAAATATTTTTCTATACCTACCTATTGGCTCCATACTGAAAAGGAAGACAAATGAAGTCTCTGTGCTCAGTCCTATGTTTGTGGTCTGGTACTCATCTACTGTGCGAGACAAGTCAAGACCAGATCCACTCTGATCTGGCAAGCACAGAGGCCAGACCCAACAGCTATAATACTCCAAACACACAGCAAAATATTCCAGCCACTCCTCTTGCTCTACTATTTTGAGTGTGACCATTCATAGAAAACATGTCTGTGCCTGTACTGGGGTCCATATCCATTTCCTGGCTCTTGCATATATCCTCAGCAAGCAGCTCCATTCGAGTCTGCAGTGTGTACAGACCAAGCCTTAAATCAGCATGTCTGCATGCAAAAGTAAGGCCAATGTGGTTTTGTCACACTAGACTCCTGGACTGTAAGATCCTACATATCCACTAATACACCCTGCCATCTAGATTAATTTATATTTTGACCAAATATGAGTTCATAATATGTAACATTGTCTTACCAGTAAATACACAGAAAGATAATATTTTCTTTAATACCTCCTTAGTGCCATATTCGACTAGATCATGCACAGGCACTTGCTGAGCTAGGTGCTGACAAGGACTCTCTCAACTATCTCCTTGGACTAGCAGAGGCCATCTATCAGTCCTAAGTCTATGGAGCTTTTATCCTTGGATGCTGTGCCACAGCCAAACTCTGCAGTCTGCAGAGTACAGTATAAGACAAGCGTATCGAATCAGATCTCTAGCTGAACTTTAAGAGGAGTCTTGAAAATTTTACCCTGGATTGCCAAACTTGTGCTTACCCCATTTAAAAAAAATCCTGCTGTGGATTTGTAGTGTACATATTTTACTTCTGATAAGGACTCAGATGTTATAGCAGTGAATTCTAAAGAAAGGTCTCTGGTCTGAGAGTGAGTAAAGCTCACAGTACCTTAGCATCAATGAAGCTGTTTCCCACTATCATCGGCAATAGGGATTCTTCATTCTCTGCCATTCCTTCAATACTCTTCTCCACCTCATTAGCACTGGCTAATGAGATGCTGGTATGTGACAGCTGGTCAGTGCTTTGCTGCACAGGTTTAGGAGCAGATGTTTTCCTACACAATGTTAAGCAGGAATAAAATTGACCCACAGGAAGGAAATACAAAAAAATCAAGGATGAACTTCACAGCTATTATTAATCAGGTAACACTGGTATATTCTTGGCATTTACATTTTGCTATATGATACTCTTAACTCTCATGGAATTTAAATGTTATTGCTTGTGACAAAATAACATCTGCTTCCAGTTAATCATACACAGTACAAGCAGACAGAAATTGCCATGATTAGTAATATTACTTGGAGGAAGTAACCACTAATGATATTAAGACCTTTCTACCATGCTATACAGAGACTATCTCCCAATCCATATTTTTTCCTGTATGTATGCTAAAAAGCCCTTGTTACTAAAACACACTTTCAGACAGTTTTTTAATTTGTTATTCCAATTAACTTATATTTGTTCCAATCCCAAAGTTACAGGCAGAGCCACTGGGACAGTTTATGCCCCATAGCAGCCGATAACAAGACCAACAGATGGTGGCTTGCACTACTGCAAAGAAATTGCATTACGGAACTGCTTTATGTCAGAGTTCCTCTTGTCCAGCAACACCAGAGGGATAAAGCCTTGCAAACCAGGTCTGGGCAGGCTGGAGTGTTAAGCAGGAGGAGCAGATGATGTAAAGCAGCATGCTTATCTGACTCAAAAGGGTTTTCTAATTTGGAAACATGCCTCAGCTAGTTGTCAAAGCACCACTGACTCACTCTGTGGGTTCTCCCTTCTTTACATAGGAGAAGGGACTCAGGTAGAGTAGGAAGAGCCAACAAAGTGCTTTGTTTCCACTGCAGGTAAGAATAGGTGAAGAGGCAGAATATTTCCGAGAACTTAGCACTTGTGGAGAAGGTGGCATGTCCCAAGAATCAGTGCACTGAGAAAGAGCTCAGTCTTCAAGAATAAAAACATACCTGGCTTTACTGCGATAAATTAAGATCAGGATGCAGATAAGGATGCAGGTCAAGGCTATACAAACCCCAACAACAATGCCAGTCATTGATTTCTGGTCCAGATGGTAATAGTCAGAATATGCTATAGCAGAAAAGATAGAAAGGCTGAGTAAATAAGAAGACTCACCCTCTGCTCCCTGTCAGGAAATTAATAGGGTTACAGTCACAACCACAGAGACAAATGCTTCCTTTTAATCAGATTTCCAGACCTTCTCTGTCATACATTTTTGACACTTTTGAAAATAAAACTTGTAGACCAAAGAGAAGTATATGCTGTCCTGGTGTGGGAAGGGACAGCCTCTTTGGTGACCTACAACATAGACCAGAGGAGCTCTCTCCAACCCCTTCCTTACAGGGTGCTACTGTAAGGGAAGCTTACAAAGGCAAAAGGCTTGGAGAATTCCACCTATTGTCACCTAGGAGGGTTCACTTTGGTTTATGCTTTGATGTGTACCATATGTCTATACCATATGTCTATTAATGTAATCCTGAGGGCATGACTCTATTTGCTTATTCAGGCCTAAAATAAAACTGAATTCCAGGAAAAAAGAAAACCCAAGCAAGAAAAATCCCTGTGTTTTAATCATAATCCAATGTGTAGCAATCAAGGAAAGGTTAAAAGGTTCATTTACCTGCATAATTACTAGCCCTTGTCTCCCCAAATAGCTTTAAAATCTGTAACAAGTCAGCAAGATAAATGCTCTTCTATGTCAAAGGCAATGTGCTCTTCTATACTTGTATGGAGAAACCACTGATGTTACCTTAATTTCCACAAGGTAACGCGTAGTTTTCGCCAAAAAGCTGCAGGTGGGGCTGACTGCTTTGGTGAAAACAGATGCTGGTATATTCCTGATTGACAGGTTGATTTGTGTTGCTGGAATACCAGGAACCAGCAAATTTCAACATTTTTATCTGAGATGCCATCTTATCTCTGCTGGGCTGTCTGATTCTATCTGACCCATTACTACTGGTATCTCAAGCCAATAAAGGACTTAAAGGAAGTGCCTTAAAAGAGTGGGTGCAAAGTTGACATTGATGTAAAATTCAAAACAGTAATGTATTCTCATTTGAAAGGCAAGCTTACAACTTCCGAGCAAAAGAATTAAACTAGTTCTGAGGTGAACTGAGATAAAAATTACAACTGCCTCACATAAAACACAACAGTTTACCCAGAAAGCAGTTACAAGCTAAAACAAACAGGGATCTTTTTTCCTGATACTTGTGACAGCAGTAATCAAAACATTGCTACTGACTTGTGGAATCTCCCAAATCCAAGCGTTTGGGTCTCTGATTGGACTCTGATGTCTCCTTTGGCAGGACAGCAAGTTCTACTGCATTTGAGAAGGGACCTTCTCCCACTTCATTGGAGGCTGCTATTTTGACCAAGTAGATGTTTCCCGCTACAAGGTTTTCCAGCAAAGCCATGGTCATTGCTCCTATAAAAAGATTTGATACACAGTTCCAGTTAGACAAAATCTATTGGAACAGACTGAGGTTTAGGCAGTAGGACTGACACTTCCTTTCCAATACCACCTCCAAGTTTTGTTTGAGGACTGTGATCACCTTCATACATTCTACCCTGCACATACAGGGTACAGAATGAATGCTGGGGTTTCCTGCTGGCCCATTCTATCCTTTCCCTCCATACTACTTGAACACAGCACACTGTGAAGAGCCAGTATAGTTTAAAACCAAGAGTCAAGTATTGTCTACAATACACAGCATACTAACCCTAAATCTAGCGCTAGCTGCATGTCAGTGTGACAGCGTGTACGTTGTGATCCTACCTTTGAGGAGATGCTCCAAGCATTAACCAGACTTTCAGGCAGAGAAAGCAAAATGTTAGACATCTCTCATACACTTACCTATGTGCCTCTCCTAGATCCACATACCTAGATCCTAGTACCATGAATGTGAATGAAAATTGTCATAACAAAATAATTCAGGTTCAGTTTATCAAGTTTCAGGTCTAGTTGGTAAAATGAACAGGACAGATTTGGAAGAGTACGTTATACCATGCTTTATAAAATAAAATTAAATCCTATTGAGATGTGTGTAGGCTTCCTTGATTACTGGGCACCTAAGCTGTGCTACCAAAAATATTACAGAAAATCTCTCTCTCACATGTTAAGGATTCACTTCCTAAAATCCCTAAAGGTAGGAAAAACAGATTAAGAACATAAATAGGATTCACTTGCATTGTCCTTAGACAGGCAAAACTCCTATCGAAGTCACTAAGAGCTTTGCAGACTGCAGTCTGCTGCTTAAAATTCCGATTCCTTTCAAAAATGCCTGTGCTTCTTCCTACCATAGAAATATATTGCTTTTCTTTCCCTAAATAGTGGCAATTACAGGACCAAGTCTATCACTTGTTCTCTTTCATATATTCTGTTCACTCTCTCAGACTTAAGTCTAAATTTCAACCTTTCAAGTCTGTTTCTGAAGTCAGAATTTAGAATATCATGGGAGTATACAAAATATAAGGTTGTTTTGTTGAGAGAAAAGATTATACATTTGGCAAAAAGGGAAGCTACTTCAAAAGCTGTTTCAGCTCTTCCATAAAAACCACCCATTAGCTGAAAGTATTTGAAGTAAAATGTAAGGTATCTGTAACCAAAGGAGCTGTAATACTTAGCACCAGCAAGGGCGAAAGGTCACATCTCAATATTACAGGCTCTTTCCCACCAAATCCTTTCAAATCTACTGCATTGCTAAAGCAAGTAAGCACTTTGTACTGATTTACTGCACACCAAGTGCATAAAGGCTGTAACTTCTGATCCACTTTAAGAGAAGGAAGAAAAAGGGAGGAGGTGGCTGGAAGATAACTCACATCATGAATCAGCAACAAACTGCAGTTACATTTTCTAATTCTGCCATGCCTAACACAAGCTCAGTCAAATTAGAGGGATTTGGTTTTTAAGTTGGTGGATTGGTAGAAATTTTAATGCATAAACTAAAACCCATGCTAGGACTTTTATAGGTGGTAGGGCTGGTTTGTGGGATTTTTATTTTGTTTTGGTCGGGTTTTAAATTTTTTTTTGGGGGTGGGGGGTTGTCTTTGGAGGTATGGGAAAGGAATGGGGTTAAAATTTCACAAATAATCTGCAGAACAAGTTTAGCATCAAGACAAAGCAATGCTATTTATTGTATAGAGTTAGCTGATCTTATCAGAATAAATGCAATAAAAAACCCAAACCCTGCTTCTACTACCTATGAAGGGACTGTCACGGGACTATCACAATATTAGCCCAATTTACTTCTACATACTAATTTTCTTCCACAAACTTTTTCATCTGCACTTTAACTAAGAGCATTATAGATTGTCCTAAGGTGTCAAGATGCCCAAATTCCATGCCATGCCTCAAACCCTAATATATCTGTCAAAATACAAAATTAGCTACTCTAACATTGATGGACATAGTAATACACCAAGATTTATAGCTCTCCATTTGCTCATTCCCTCCAGCACTTTCAGTATGGGAACACAAGAAAATGTTTATTGCTGTTGCCACCCCCTTATCCAAAATATCCAGGATAAAATCCTATCTGAGATGCCATTCAGTTTCACAGCCACAGCTGAGCTGAAGTATGTACCTGAAAGCAATTCAGCCACTTTGCTGCACAGAACAAATACAGCATATCATCACCAGAATTACAAGATTTATTCTTCAAATATATGCTCTCTGTGAATTTAAGTCTACTGGGCTTTTTACTGAGTAAAAATAATATTAAATTGGTCCTTTAACATGGCAACTTTACATCACTGTTTCTTTCAACAATTTAATGGGACAACTTTATATCACTGTTTCTTTGAACAATTTTAATAGTGAAAAACCATGGGCTTCATCTTCCACCATAGTTAGACCTCACTGATATTTCAAAGACTAGTTCTTTTTCACAAGTTTTGCTTAAGATTAATAGTAATTTTACTGTTATTCTTCACAGCTGACCATTCTATTGGAGGCCAGCCTGACAAACACCATTCTGCTCCAGCAAAGACAAAGCGGCCCTGCCACCTTGCAAAACAGCTGTTGGTCCTTCATCCTCTCTTCAGGAGCGGCGCAAAGGGCAACCATCACCTTTGAAATAAAACAGTTCACTCTCACTGATGGCAAAACCAATTGTCCTCTGTGAGTGTATACTCATTAAGTTTTATGAATTTTCTTCACAGAGAATGTAAAGCCTTACTCTGCTGACAACCAAGGTTTCAACCATGAAACAGCACAGAACAACAAAATGACGACTCTTCCTGGACAATCCTTTTAAATAAGCTACTCAAGCACATGACATTACTCTGTAACACTGGGCCTCCCTCTCAGTTTAATATGTTATTAGAATATTACCTATTCTGAACTGCATCTGTCTATTTTGAATACCAACTGAACAGTAAACGCCTTTTTCTTTTTTTTCTGCCAATAGCAGAAATCTATTCTTGGTGCAGCTCTTCAAATTGTAGTATTGTTCTGGAAAGTGCCTATAAAAATTTAGACTGTATCTACATCTAATCACACAGATGTGACTGCAGTTCATATACACCCTACCTGAGTTACTGTCTGATTAGCTAGCTGGGGCTCAGCAGCAGAATAGAGCCAGAGAGTTCAACTGAATTTGTAGAGCAATTTACTGGGAGTAGGGGACAGTTCATTAAGCAAACTGAGCTAACTGGATTGGCAGTGATCAAGAGAAACATAAACCCGCACGGCCGCATTTATAAGTTTATTTCTGGAGAGTAAGGCATCTCAGAGACTTCAAATTTGAAAGAATGAGTTTACCATCACAATCACGGTTACAACAGAACTAAGATGGATGTAATAGGATTTATGAGACTTTTTGGTTCACATGCACACACTGAGCTCTGAAGCAACACAGACAGCCCCTCTCCCCTCACCTTCTGAGTATTAATTGGTTTTTAATAGTTTCATCACAGCCATAGGAATAATTCTAAACTAATTATAATTTTTATGTGAACATTTACATTAATTCCTTTCTTATTGCAGTCCAAGGGACCTGAAAGCAACAAAGCATTTTATAAGTAGCATCATTGTTTGTCCAGTTCATATGTTTATGATTTTAGTTTACCTTCTCTGTGCAACACTTGCCATTCCCCAGCAATCCAAGACTTCCTGGATGCATAGAGGATAGTATATCGTGTAACAACTGTTTCAGGATCATCAGGTGGCTTCCAGGAAACCAAAGCAGTATCATCCTCTATCAAAGTCACCTTCACTCCTATTGGAGGGCCAGATGGTGCTGTGAGAACAGTAACACAATGCTATTAGGCTAACTGTCCTGGTTTCAACTGGGATAGAGTTAAATTTCTTCGTAGTAGCTAGTATGGGGCTATGTTTTGGAGTTTTGCTGGAAACAGCAGTGATAATGTGGAGATGTTTTAGTTGTTGCTAAGTAGCAGTTACACTGGTCAAGGACTTTTTCAGCTCCCCGTGCTCTGCCAGGTGCACAAGAAGCTGGGAGGGGACACAGATGGGACAGGTGACCCAAACTGACCAATGGGATATTCCATACCATATGACGTCATGCTCAGTATATAAAGCTGGGGAAGAAGAAGGAAGGGGGGACATTGGGAGTGATGGTGGTTGTCTTCCCAAGCAACCGTTATGTGTGATGGAGGCCTGTTTTCCTGGAGATGGCTGAACTCCTGCCTACCCATGGGAAGGAGTGAATGAATTCCTTGTTTTGCTTTGCTTCTGCGTGCAGTTTTTGCTTTACCTATTAAACTGTCCTTATCTCAAACCATGAGTTACCTCACTTTTACTCTTCCAATTCTCTCCCCAGTCCCACCAGGGGGGAGTGAGCAAGCGGCTGCGTGGTGCTTGGTTGCTGACTGGGGCTAAACCACGACACTAACCTAATCTACATGCAATTAAATTGCTCAGAGAGAAACTGATGTGTAGACCTAATGGCTACTGCTACATCCCAGATAAACAACATACAAAAAACCCCACATACTGCTCCTCAAAAGAAACTCTCCCATTACCTCTGATCTGGTCAACAGCTTAGATTTTGTAACAGCAAATTTCATACTTTTCCTTCAACTCCAGAAGGAAACAAGTTACTGACAAACATATCATTACCCTGTGAACAGCTACATCCCAAACATTGCAGTGCTGAGAACATCAAACCGAAGTTTTTGATTTTCACTGACCAAGGTGACAGAAAAGCAAGCCAGCAGCTAGGGTAGGAGATGTGTAATATTCTTAGTTTCTAAAACTTCTGGGGTTTAAAATACATTTTCCATAATGCCTATGAATCAGCCATGCCTCTTAAATTTTTTCTTCGAGTTATTCCCATTCAGTGGTTGATAATGGTGTAAGTATATCACATTCTATATAAAAATTGTTGCTGATTTAGGTAGATTTTGAAAAATAATTTCACAGTTCCAAAACAAGGATTTTCCTGACAGCATTTTTCTCTCTCTCACTGAGAAGAGCAATCTCAGAGGAAAGTATTTCTCTCTCCTACAGACAGCTTAAAATTAATAGGTAATTTTTCAGGCCATTTGGTTTACAGAGTTTTCTTTTTAGAGCCATGTGGCCCCCTCCTAGTGCCTTACCTTCTGGAAGGGTAGTATGGTAGACTACTGGACTCCAGGGACTGGAGAGCTGGTCCACATGCAGCCGAACTGCAAATTCATACATGGTTTTTGGCTCAAGACCTTGAACTAACATATGAGTCTCTGACCTGTACAGATGAAGGAAAAAAATAAATTTAACAACAGCAGTTGACTCAAAGATCCCAAACTCATATGATATCTCTTAGTTATTTTGAGTAGATTCTCACTGTCAGTTCAACAGAGGACAAACCAGTTCAAGTCCAGACATGCGGTCCATCTGCACTGTCTAGCTGAAAGTGTAATTGTACTAACCCTGGAGGTCTCTGGAGGATATTATGTCTGCTGTCAGTTGACTTGAGCTCAAGTTTTTATAAAGGTTGTTTGGACAGCTGATACACAAGCAAGTCCAAGAATACTGTTGCCCAGATCACCAGTAGGTATCCCAAACCTAGCTCTTTCCCCATTTGTCCATACGACACCATGCTTCAAGCTGGAGTAACTCAAACTACAATCAGCACCACAGCTGAAAAGCCACATGCTGTTGGCTCCATCAGCTATTCCTGGATCTGCTTCTCAGTTCACACGGCAGACATAGGCTATGTGTGCAACTTCCCCTTCCACTTATGGCCTCTATCACCTCATGTTTAGAGGATCTCTGTAGAATATGAATGTTCCCTACTTATCTTGTAGTCATATTTGGTAATTTCTTAACTGTAAAATTGATTATATTAATTGTAATATTGCAGTTTAATATTTGATCACACAGTCAATTGTAGACATTCTGCTTCATTTTGATTCTGGGTGCGGGGGGAAATCTTTCATATACACCAGGGTTATTCTGGGTGTTAATATCCAAGTCAAGACTAAATCTCAATTTAAAATGTTGTTACTCTACAGATATTGCTTTATCTCATTTAGTATTTTCACCTTCCATACTGCAAAGGCAGTCACTGATATTTGCAATAGTCTCATCCTATCACAAAAAGCAGCATTCATTGCTATGCTCCATATTACTCCCTAAGAATTTTACATGGTGATTATACATGGTGTCTAATTGTCAAGTACAGAATTATACAGCAGGGGATGTGCTCTTTGAAGGGAAAACCATCAACATTAGGATGGAAACTATCTTTTAAGACAGCATTTTTCTTATTTAGAAGGCTTGAGTGAACCCAAGTATCCAGGGAACTGTGCACATATGGATTCCCTCAACAGCACCATGGTGCCCAGTACAGGCAGTCCCAATGGAGCAAAGACTTATGCTCTCACATCACCTGGGCAAAGAGTTGAACACCAAGCCTAGGCAGAATTTCTTCCCCATTCTACCTTTCTGTGGCTCATGCATTGCTCCTCTGAAAAGCAAGCTGTAGCTTCTACTCAGCATTCTCCTGGCAGGGTGCCACACACTCAGGGATGTGGCGTTCCCACAATAACATGATCAACCGCTCAAAACTCAAAAAATCTTGTTTCTAGTCTTAAAATCAGCCACTGGACTAAGTCCCATCTTTACCCAGACAAGCTACCTACAAAATAGGTATTCTCTTTTGTTTGGTTGAAGAAGAGCTTAAAATTAAATTCAACTTGGACAGCTATTAAAAATTCAAGAGCTCATCCAGGGATCCAACACAAGGATCACAGGTAGAGAATTAAGCTGTTCTACAAACACACCTTAAATAACCCAAGAAACAGAACTAGCAGCCACTAGGCAAACACACAGTCCTCTAAGGGAGATAAAAGTTATTAGAGTAAAAGGTAGTTAAGAGAGAGCAGGAAGAGTAGAATTCGAGTGGGAAGGATCTGGAAATGGGAAACCAAGACTTATTAGTAGCACTGCACTTACGTTTGAAGGTAGAGAACCAGAGAAGCGTTCTGCAGCCCCACTGGGTTGCAGCGGATTGTGTAGTTAATGACCTGTGCAGATGTAAAGGCAGGCTTTCCCCAGTGAAGGTAGATAGAAGATGAAGTGTTAGCTTTGGCATAGAGGTGGTGAGGAGGTGGTGGCGGTGGCACCATACGATCACGGACAGCTGTTTAAACAAAAAAAGACCATGAATTATTTAATGAACTTGATACAGATACTGGTAAGCTTAAGAAACAGGTCTGAGTCCACAGGTTTTGATTCAAATCTGCCGCTACCCAGTACTACCTGGTATTCAGAGCCACGAATCTGGTTCAAGCTATTAAGGATCCCTTCTAACCCAATACATGTTGCATATTACTTCTATAGTCCCACTTGTTTAGTCAAAAAAAAGTCAAAACTATAAACAGAGACAAGGGAGAGAGGGAAATCTCTCATAAGATACATGATACGTCACTGGCTAGTTGGATTATCTGGATCACCAGGGGAGGAAATGGTGCTTAGTAGCTATCTTGTTTCCTCCTGAACACAGAAGACTGTCTCAGGTGCAGGATGACTAGGACAGTATTTGTCACAGATATGATCTTTCTGGTTCTCTGTTTGACACTGATTGATTATTTATAGGTTAAAAAACACAGAGCTGCTGGGACCTTGACACAGCTCAGCTCTTAATAAATTCTTCATGCACCTACAACACTTACAGACACATCCTGGAGTGCTGACTGTTTGATCTGCTTGATAACCTTCTTCCATAATGTTATATGCCAGCAGCCTTACATGATACTTTCTTCTAGGATCTGCACAAAGAAAAGGAATAATTAGACTCAAGAAAAAAAAAAAGGAATTTCAGATTTCTACAGATAGTGAGATAATTCCATTCTCCTGCAAGTTTGGTTCAAAACTTGCCTGCTACAATCAGCAGACTAATGAACTGGCTGGATGCCTGGAAGCCTGTCTTTTCTCCAGCTCTGCAAATTTCACTGAATCTTTGCCCAGACTGTGCTAGAATCAGTCACATATCTCCCAGTCTTGCTTCCAACAGCCTGAAACCAAAGTTTGTAACAGAAATCAGCAGGAGTAGGATATATATCACGTTTCTATCTGTAACAAAATCATACCTTCACAGCTACAGAGCTAGATTTAATAGTATTATTCAGCATATTGAAAGTGCTTTCAGTCTATAATAAAAATTTGTTAAAACAAATAGCATGAGATCCACAGAAACCAACATTTATTTCTGGATAAGCAGGCTGTAATGAAAAAGGGCAATGAAAGCAAAGGCAGGAAGACAGGACCCAGCAAAGAAATGGGACATGTTTTGGTTCCAGGTTCTGAGAGAAGATACACTGAAACAGAAGTGACTGTTAATAATGCCTTTGACCCACAACTTCCTCTTCCATGTGTTTGCTTGAAAGCTGCTTCTGGCATTCTTAAAGGGTCACTGTTCCGAGTTTGAAGGGTCTCCCTGTTTCCCTTTCTCTGGCCATGTCTTTGGGTACCCATATTGCAGTTTGCTGCTTCTCTCAGTTTTGTTAGTGATACACTCGCCTTGATGCAAGTGAAAGTTACTACAGAGAAATGAGTTTGAAAGGGCCCTTGAGCCTTCTGTAAGTGGAGATGGTGTGGGGTACCCACAGGTGGTTAGGAGTGCAAACCAACAGGATGGCTACACTGCTTCTCTGCAGCATACTCCCTTGTGATGGTATTTGCAAGAAATCCTGTCCATATAATGATGATTTGCAAGGTGGTGGCACCTGCTGCTAGTACATACAAGCTCTTCTGTGTTCAGCTAAACTTCACCCCAGTACTGATGTAGATATTAGGACATCCTCCTCTTCTATTGACATGAACTCTTTCTATTCAGATTTTCAGAAAGTCTAGGCAGATGGTATATAACTGCGCTCATCTTGTTTCTTTCCTCCTTGCCCTAAAATACCATCATATTATTCCTCTCAAAATAACGTCTCCTCTTTCTCATTTTAGCTGAGATTTGACAAGGGTTCTCTTGTGAAGTAAACAGGAACACAAATCCCTGACATTTCTTCACCAGAAATAGGACTTTTGTTTACATCAGATCTTTAGCTCCCTCTGCAGTCTCTGCACCAGCAATACAGTCTTAACAACTTGATTTGACATTTCTGTAAAGACATTGTAGTAATTTCATAAAAATACATTTTGTAAAGTCTTTTCACATTTCTTTTGAAATAGTCAGTCTTTTTGTGCTGTGGTTACCAACATCAGCTTTAAATGAGATATTGCTAGGTAGAGTATCTCTTTATCTCTGTATCTTTATTTTTAAAAGACTATTTTACCAAAATCTAAATATAGGTGCAAAGGAAATGGGGCTCTTAAATTTTAATTACAGTGTTTCTTTCATGTGTTTAACACTAGTGGTAGAATAGGCAAGAGGAGCCCATTCCCATTTTTCAAATACACTTTCACATCACAAGTAGTCAATATAAATAACAGAATGTGAAAAAGTTTTTTTTAAACCAGAGTAAAATTTTCATTTGCTTTGAAGTTGTTTTTTTTTCAGTTTACAGTATCACTTTAGCAACTGACAACATCAGTTGTTCCTAGCCAACAAATTACAGTCAGAGAAAAGATGGACAAAAACACATTGAATAACCTTAAGCATGTGATAAAAGAAAATACCTAATTTTAATATTGAAAATTCAGAAAGATAGTGAGATATTATATGTAAATCATTGCAATCTCTGCAAAATTTGTAATAAACAAAGACATGTGAAGGGAAGGTGCATTTAAAAACATTCAGCCCAACCAAAAGGGTAACTGCACTTCAAAAGTACCAAGTGATTTGAATACACCAAAATCAAGATGTAGTGACTTATTGAGGCTAATTACAGCATGCTTCTCAGAAAAGGTGAAATATATATAACCTGTGGTAGGAAGACATATTTAGCCCATAACTGAAATATTCAGAAACAAAGCCAAAATTAAAAAGAGGCCATCAAGACCTCTTTAAGACCTCATTAGGATTACACTTCGGAGGTTGTTACTATAATTGATTCTCCTATCCATTCTTAGAAAGAAAACTGAATTCAGGTACTATTTAGCAGACCCTTGAACAGATTCCACATAAACAGGTGGCACCCAACCTGCCAAGTGTCACACTCTATCTTTTTCTTTACAAAAGTTCCTGCAGAAGAGACACCTGCTGCATTTCCGCAAGACACAGGATGACGGACATGACAATTTATCATCCTGCCAAGCACCTTCAAAAACTGTGTGCCCTTTGAAAATGGTCACCCAGAACTGATCATCTTCACTGTGAAATGAATAGCAGCTAAGGTCTAGTGCCCTGATGAGCTGAATGAGGAGCCTGTGAGGTCTGTTTATTCTCACTGCTTTTAAACAAAAAAAAAAAACCAAACCCTGAATTCCTCATTAACACTTGATTGGGGAGGACAGGAAGAGTAATGGTATGTGGAAGAAACGCAAAAATATAACTCCCACAAAAAAAAATTCAAATGTCTTTGAGAAAAACACATTTTAAAAATCTTATTTTAAGTGTCTTCAACGCTCTACATTAAGAAAAAGCACAATATTGAATACCATTCATCTTACTCTTGTTTGATGCAAGAAGTTTCAAAAAGAATTATCTTTTTATAGAAGAACCTGTTTAAAAATAAAGTCTCTCAACTAGTCTCTGCCATCTACAAAACAAGGTTATTTTCTCTTCAAGACATCATGGTTCAACTGGTAGCAAGCCTAGTTTAACCCAAAAGCGATTATCAGAATTTTTAAGCTGTCACACATTACTGCTTCTTTGGTTGAAAAACCATCTGCTGCTATCTGTAATTGAAACAGCAGCTGAGGAGGGCTGCATTATGTACTGGCCTAGAAAAGCCTAAATGTTACAGTAATCTAAAAAGAAGAATATAAAAGAATTTTAAAGATTACTGAGCAGCGAAAGAAACTGATGTGAAACTTGCTTCACAGATTCCACGTATAACATTCAAAGTGCCTGCTGAGATGCTGTCCCACATTGATCATGATATGGCTTCACCATATGCAAAACAATATAATCGACAGCCAAAGATCTGCCTCCAGTTCCAACAGGTGCTTGCACACCACTTGTTTTATGAAGTGGTGGGAAATATTTTGTCTGAAGTAGCCTCTGTTCAGAATATTTTTGACAATTGTTAGTTTCATTTACAGGCTTATGACGATTTACTCCTCAATGGAAATCCCAGTACAAACTTGGCATGAACACTTCCATCTGTTCATCAGCTGGATCAAACATTCAAAGCCAGACATATCTTCAGAGAGCGAACAAACTTCAGGAGCTTTCTTATCTTTAACCAGCATAGGTATCCTGAATAGTTTACACATAAATCACTGATAAAAGATTGGGGATAGCATGGCCACCTGGGGGGCTAACAGTCTCAAATTTAATATATGCCATCCATGCACATTATACAGCAACAGGAGGCTTGAGAGGGTCAGACAACAGGAAGGCAAGTATTGAGGCCATCAGTCATGTTCCTAACAGACCCAGGAGCAACACGTCTTTCCACAGATCACCACTGCTATTCAGAAACAAATTAGGTGCAGTGATTTACTCAACCCATTCAACACACAAATTCAGTTTAAGTAAAAACACCTCACATCAAGATTTCACCTCCGCATTTTCAATATTTCTCTGAACAGCTGGTAACACTGAGTTAACTGAAATTAATTCTCTTGCAATTGCCAGCATTTGTGTAGTGGTTGAAGGCTTGTTCCCAGACCTAAGGTGAACAGGAACAATTCTGTAGCCTACTTACCAACTGGCTGAATTTTTCAAGTTAATTTGTTTCTGTTGAATCAGGTTTGGTTTTTTTAGTGCTGCTGGCATTAAGTTGTTCTAAAATTATGTGTCACAGCACCTGCAGCTTTTTAATAGGCATTTTTATTGTTATTACTTAAATCAGCTGGTGGAAAGGATGCAAAAACTACTATTTGTTTGTACAAATCAAGAGGCCAGCGCTGATGTTGATATAAATATGCTAGATCTAATTGATAAATTTTATTACAAAAGTGCCTCTGAAGCACACACAGGCTGTCTTAAAAGACATTATAGGCTGGATGTGATAAGCTGGCGTAGCTTCACACATTACAATGGATCTGCCTCACACACCCTTTGTACATAACCAAAACCTGTCACTATTAAAAACACATGAATAATAGTTTAACCAGAGGCAGAAATTTTACCTCTGGTAATACCACCTTTAATATAGGTATAAGAGTAAGACATAAAATAAGAGTAGGAAAAAGCTAAATAAGCCTTCTATTGATTAATCTCAAATTATCAAAATAGATACTGTCCCAAAAATCACCGGTTTACAATTTATGTAGGATCAGCCTCATTTTTCTATGGCATTTTTTGGTAGGTAGGTCACTGTTCCCTGGTGATACTCCTCCGGAATCTCATATCCTGTCATTCACTCTCCCATAAAAACCTGCAGTCAGCCCTGCAGATTCAACCCTGATAGGTCTTTCAGCAGCAAGACACTGGGGAGCCTTCTCTTTGTTTTGCGAGCCTATGAATAGGTTCTACTCCCTACAGTAAAACTATGACAAAGCCAAATACTGCAAGTATGAGCAAAAAAATTAAGGTGAACTATCATTTAAAACATGGACTGTAACTTGGAAAGAAAATTAAACATTACAGCTTGGTAAGAGTTCAGACAACAATGATTTACTTGTGTATTTTACTGCCCTACTACATCCCTGAGATATAATCTTAGACATTATGTTTAGCTTCTCAGAAAGCAGATAGGAAGCTCATAGCAGTTACTGGTATTAATCCTGTAAAATCATATTCTTCAAGAAAAATATTACATTGCACTCAGATGTTCCAACCCTGGTTTTGTTACAAGTTATTTCGTTTCCCAGCATGGAGGGAGCTGTTTATCTGTCTGGATGCAAGAAACAGAGAGAAACTGCAAAAATATCATGAAGAATTGAGACGTGATTTATTAGCAGTTCTATTGCTCTACAGTTCATTGGTACATCCATGTTTTATTTCATCAGCTCAAAGTTATTCAGTGTTCTTTACTACTGCCATCAGCCTTGCTTCTGTGTAGATCTTCTATTTCTCTTATAGTAAGGGGACAAGTTGCTACTCCAAAGCAGCTGTCAGTCAGAACTACTCACATTCAGATTTTCCCATTTTCTTTTCCAAAACTTAAGGTTTTAACGTGCTCAAATTATATCTATTTCTTAGCTAAACATAGATTAAACATAGACAGCCCAGTTTTCAAAGCTTAGGAAAACATAAATGGAATTCCACTGAGTTACTGTCTCAAACTTAGTTCTTCAGTTCTTCTAAAATATTGAGACAAATACACAAAAACATATAAACCAATCTGGCATTGTTCCAAAATAGATTAAATGGTGCTTCTGTTGACCCTAGTGGCCTCTGAAATGTATCCACTGAAAACCTAGGTTTTGCTGGGATGATTGTTGTAGCAGCTACCACTATTTGGAGGAAGGGAGGCCAGGGAAAAGGTCCTCTGTTTTAAAGACATTTCCCTAGCGATAAAGGTGGCATGGGAAGATGAAGGAACACCTCTTCAACCAACGTGGGTTAGTTCCATCTGGTAGAGTTATACCTCACTGCTGCCAGATGGTGTCCTCATGCACTTCCAATGAACACAGATGGAAAAACTAGAGGCATCAAAGATTAAATGCCTGTATTAGCAGTTAAACAACTAAAACCAAAAATGTGCTTCTAATCACTTTGCAGCTGGTGAAGTACTTTTAATGCAACTACCTCATTCTTAAGTGGCCAAGATTTCACAGACTGAACTTTTAGGAAAAGGTACTAAAAACAAGAAAGTCACTTCCATATTCACGATGGAACAAAAATTCCATTCTCAATGCATTCTATTACATAATTTAAACCCTTTAAGCTTAAAGCAACACAACACTAACAACACAGCCAATGAAAAATCCCAATCCATATATACCTGCATCCTCCCTTCTCCAAAGAATACATAGAAATGCAAATGTCCTGATTACATTTTAACACTATTTTCAAATCAGTTTTCTGCAAAAGCCCAAACTGCATTTATCTCATTCCAATTTTGATAATCTGTCTTCATATAATTCTTCCATTCCAGGTCAATGCATAGCATTAAAGATAAATATGAAACCTGTAACAGCAGGTTCCACAACCACACTGAACAGAGACACACTGGGTAACTGCTCATTCAGCTAAAGCTTATCCTGAATACAAAATGAAGAGTCCTAAACCAAGAGTGTTACAAAGCCATGTTTGCTGATACCAACACAGCCAGAATTTTGGATTTCTGGCAAATGCTTCATAGAAAGCATCTGTTTACAGGCTACTTAGCCAGGGTTATAAGAGAGTGTAATATTGCAACCCCTAAAAGCCCTGTCATTGTTTCCTTCAGCTGCTGCATGTTTGTGAAGCATCGAAGGCCTTGAAAGGAGCCAGAGCAGAGCCAACAGGTCAGGGCTAGATAAAATTAAGAAAGAATCCGAGGTCAGACCATGAAAGAACTTCTTTTTTTTTTTCCCCACCCCTCCAGAAGAGTGAGTCCACCTCCAGCAGCCTTTCATTCAGTCCTGATAAGAAAAGACAGCACTCCACAATCTGGATTTCATACTTTTTAAGTCCTCTTTGGGGAGAAGAAAAAGTAAGTAAGCCCAAAGAAAATGGACGTTTTACTATCATTTACTGTTGACTCAAAGTCTGGATACTGAACATACTTTCATACCTGTTTTGAACATCCCTGGGCTCAGCACTTTAAAAGGAAAATATGGATAGAAATAAAAGTATTGGGGTCTTTGTTCTTGTTTCTAAAATAATTAGGATTGCACAGAATTTCTAGAGAAAAAACCAAAACAGTTAGTGGCTTGATGTTCTGAGTCAAGTTCAGCAACCAGAAACCTAGAAACAACTTCTTAAGCTATATCCAATATAGCAATTCTAACATTTGGGGAAGGGGATAAGAAAAATATTTCAGTTTTATTCTAGCTTACACACAAAATTAGAATAATACTTTTTTCCTTTCAATTAAAGGTATCAAAACCACACTACATTCAGAAGGCTGAAAAAATTGTTGTTCTAAGGACAAAACTTCTGTGGCCAAATGTCCATTTTTAATTTAATCTTTTGTGCTGCTGGATTTTTTGTGTAACCTACAGGTCCATTTGTTGTGTAGTGGTCCGGCTGGATAGCTCATTGGTCTGGTTTGCCAGGGTGACTGCACTGCCCCTAAGCCTGTCCCTTCAACACAATAAACTCCAGATAATTATTCAAAGAAGAGGCCAGCAGCATGGGCTGCTCTGACATCGGGTCATGGCCTTTGACATCGAATCTGGGGCTAGCCAAAGTCTGCTCCAAGCAACAGAGGTCCAGGGGAATTATTAAGGGGGAAGGGTGGGAAAGGAAGAACACTGAGAAATACTATCCTTAAAAACGTTCTTTTGAAGCAAAGTAATGTAAATACAGCAGAAACTTGTTAGGAAAATAAGCAAATACATTTCAAATATACTAGACGAAAGTGACAGAGAGAAGTGCATCAAGCCAAACAGTAACATAAAGCCGGGAAGTAGAAGGATGATACAGATTCAGGTCTCTTCCTCTCAAAATCAGGTATTCCTTCTCAGATTTTCAGTATTGGATTTTATTTCTCTCATCTAAAAAATGCCCTTTTGCCTTGCTTGGGTACATAAGATTAAACAAATAAATACAGTTTAGCAATCCAGTTCTATTATGTTTTTTAAAATCTTGTCGAGGCTCTGGGTATGTAATTTCTAAGCATTATTACCAGCTTCAGATAATAATATTTATTTACTTCTATTTTTAAAGGCGGTAGAATTTCAACTGATCACACATTTTAAATAACTTTTTAATATCAGACTAAAATAGCTTGAGAGGTTACAAATCACCAACATTTTATATCTCATGGTTTCTTTTTCAATTTAAAGGTAACTTTAAACAGTTAGGTGGAACAAAGACTGTCTGTGATACTCATGTTTTCCTTTGCAAACCAAATAACTGAAGTAGAAACTAAGCAATTTGTTCTTTGTACAACACTGTAAAAGTTTATTTTGGTAGAAACTAGAATATATGACATATGTGAGTTGATCCAGCTCAATGGTCTGGCTTTCCACGGCTTTGGATGGCTCTCGCTTATTTGTCTAAATCTGAAAAGGGTCTGTATCCCTTTTGTAGCTTTGCGCTACCCCCTTAGAGGGCCCCAGGACAAACACCACCTCACGCCCCCTTGCAGTAAAAACATCACCTCTCCTACTGCCCACATTCAGCAATAGCAGCCTTATACAAAAAAAGTGGGGGGGGAGGGCTAGTGGGGCAGGATGAATTCCCAGCATACAACATTTTGGCCTTTTGGAGACTACAGAAACAAGACAACTATCTAAAGGTCTCTAATCTTTCTAAAAGAAGTGAAAAAAATCTCAAGGATTTTATGTTTGCTTGATTTCCTAATGGGTGTAGCACATTACCACTCTGCCTACAATATTTTCAATCACCCCCTATGTTTCTCTTGCACTTTAGAGAACTGTTAAATTGCACAAAAAGCAAAAAGCTCTCTTCCAATATTATTCTAACACACAAAAACTACCAGACACACTTATGTTAACTAGCCTGGCTCACCATTTTCAAAGTGAGCCCTCAAAAGCTAACTTGAAAGCAATACCAGAGGCCTGGACAAACACCTAATTTTGATCTTTTTGTCTTTTCTTCTGAGAGACCTTTTCTTTTGTTGCTGCCCAGTGGAAATCACATAGCTCATCAGTCCTGCTTTGAAAGATGAGAGCACTGCCCCTCAGTCCACCCCTCAGAGCACAATCACTTTAATGGAATTATGTAGAGAGGCCATCTCTGGAAGAAGAAAGAGAGAGCGAGGGGGGAGGGAAAGTGTCCGAAGGAGCCAGCAGAGCTTTAATTACCCCCAGTTACTAACACAGATATGTCCACTGAGAATTTACACCGAGGTCTAAATAGGATGTGCCCCCCTCCCATACAACAGGTTCCCTTACATACAGCAAGTGACCCATGCATGAGTGACAGAAAACAGCCAGTGAATTAAACATTACAGTAGAGAGTCAGGAAAAAAAATTTAAAAAACTCAAACCAGACTAATGCTGCTGCAAGGACTCCTCAAAACAGGAGTGTGCTGTAGGAGATTCTTTTCCGTAAGACCGAAGAGACTGAAAAGATCATCTCCACAGTGAAGACCAACATTTCTGGGTTGCAGATAGGAAGGAAATTCAGACAATTTGCCTGACCTGCATGCTAAGAGCTTCCAGAAAATACATCTAAACACAACGCAATAAGCGTTCTATCAGGTTTGGTTTAACATCTATTTAGGTACCAAGCTCTATCATACATATGCACTGACTGCCTGACATCCAGCATCACCTTAAAAACAACACATTTTTAGACAATGACGAAAGCAATCTGTTCACAGCACCCAAACTTCCCCCTGAAGCTATGAAATAAATTTTCTTTCAGAACTAACATTCTCTGCCGGTCTGTCATGGACTCCCCATGCCATTTTGACCCTTTTGTGCAGCAGAATGAAAACAGTATCTATCATTACTTGCACTGCAGTGATTTTCTAGGAGGTGCACAGTTTCATTGCAAAAACATCTGTGGCCTGGTGACTATTCTCAGATCTCAAGTTTTAGGAGCCGTGCTATTGCAAGCATGACTGCAAGATGCAAAAGTTTCAGATAGGGCAACTAACAATCAGTCTGGCGCTCTCCTCCTTGAGAGGGCAACAAGGAACTGCACTAAAAACCATTCAAATTGCTAGGTGCAAAACAAGTCAGTAACAAAAGGAAAACAAACAAAACATGCAAGTAAAAACCATCATTATATTTTTCTTAAGGTAAGTATTGGCTACATAGCTTATATACAGCTGCATCTGTAATTAAGGTCCAAACTTCAGTGGGACATTCTGTTACTGCACGTGTCAAGGGCCGTGCGTGCTCTCGCTTACACAGCGCTCCCATTTATTTGTCAGACACCAGGTTGTGGTCATGCACCTACTAGACAGATACCTGATCCACACTGTGTCCTTGGGCTTGCTGGCACGCACAGTTGTGTGAGCACTGAACTATTATTATACAGACTCTTTGCAGATGTAAATAAAAATGCTTAAAGAAGCTCAATATTTGGCACTTATTTGTTGAATACAGGAGGGAGTTAACCTAGAAGGCTGACAAGTTTTATAGTGAATTTGCTAAACTGTCACATTTGTCACAGACTGCCAGTTAGTCTGAATACACAATTACCACTTCCAATATAACAAGTTTCAGACTTCATTTGCTGCATTTAAGTCCAGATGTATTAAAAAGGCTTAAAAAAGAATGCTGGCATCAAGCTTCCTTTGTACACTACTTCTAATCCAAAGTATGCATTGAAAACTCAGCATATAATGCTAAGCATTTTCCAATTACACAGGTTAATAAACCAGGAAGCAGGGAAAACAGCTAATAGCACTTGTAAGGAGTTCAACTCAAATGCCTTAACTCAACAGGTAATTTCACCTGAAGTGTGATGGCATGAGGACAGTCTGTTTCCTCAGCCACAAAATGCATTGCAATCTCTCTCCCTCCGTACATGAACATGTCTGTTACTTTTCCCTCAGTATCTTCTTAATGCATCATTCTCCAGAGCCGCTCTGACTAGTTGCATATTTTTGACATTTAGCAAAGGTATTCATTTTAATTACATTTAGATTGTGCTGAACAACCTCCCTAGTGGTTTGGGGCAGCAGTGTTATTTTTAGCCTTTACATTTTCATACAGCACATCCCAGACTTCTAAAACATGCCCTGAAGAAAATTTCAATTTGTAATGACAACAGAAGTGTCCAGGACCCTAGAACACCCTTGGCTCTAATATGCACTGCTGTTATACTCAATGGCACACTGGCATGAGCTATTCAAAATTAGTCTTGTGGTAGGAATTTACATAGAAACGTTTATTAGAACACAGTAAGTAACAGCTTGTCACCAGGCAATGAAGCCTGATTTACTACACTATATTCCTTCTTCAGTGCTTTCAGTGAGCTTACATTTGGTACAAATGCCCATCGAGAAGGCCAGGAGAATTAGCTTCTCTGTAAAAATTATACCAACTTTTCATCTCCACACTGATTCCACCTAAAACCATATTTCAATGACATCTTGTGTTCATCTCTTTTCAGGCCAGGGCTCTGCTCTTGTAAGATAATTCACCACAAGGATTACTCAGACTATATTAGTGGCAGCAGCTGTGCAAGTCAGTGTTGTTGTTGCTTTTAGTCAAATAGATGTTAATGGTTTATTTGAAGACTATTTAATTAAGACCAAATCTCTGGATCAGTATTCTTGAAAGCACCACAGACAGATCTTGTAGGTGGTGTAAAGGGTCAACATGTGCAATCTGAATTTGGACCTAATATTCTCAGGAGCTCAAATCCTTTACTCAGAGTAATTCTTTGAACTATGTTCTGAGTACGAATACCCTTCTACAAAAATGTTATTTAATGTCCACACAAAGAAGCACCTAAACAGGAAGAGTAGCGTGAAAGATTTCAGGCTTCCTGAGACTTCTGAAAATCTTTTGCTCCTCTGACTGACAACACAGCACCTACTATTTTTTACACTTTGTGGTGTTTGTAAAGGCAAAATTGTATTTTTCCCCCCACTTGGAAATTACATGTTTTTAATGTAAATACTACTTACTACAGGTAAATACTACTGTACTTCAAAGGATGCTTGTAATAGCACAGAATAGCAATAAAAACATGGAAAAGTAAATTACAACTTTGCAGAATCCAGAATAGAATTTCACAGATCATGTCCCTTTTTCCAAGAATGCTTTTTATGTCTGTAAAGTATTTTCCTTAATTATATACATGGGAATTTGGTCTGGCTTAAATTTTACCTTCAAAGGGTTTTTCTTTAACTTTAATAAACAAAATCAATTCTCATGGGAAGTAATGCTGTTGTCATCAAAATGTTTGACCATACACCAGTTGTAATTTAAATCTTTTGCCATACCTGCTGTATTTTTTAATTACTTTGGTGAAGAACAAGCACTGAATACATGTACAGAGTAAAAGACTAGGAGACTACTCATAATCAAGGTTATTTTTGTTATCTTTCCTAATGCATTCAAGATTTAAATCCAAGCTACATTACTATTTTGACTGAAAAAGGGAGAACAAAATTATCTTGATGTAATTCCTCTGCGCATGAAATTTATACAACGCTTTGAAAATGGAAAGCAGTATGACTGATTGATTACTTAAGTAAAGTAAACACACAGCTACTTAACTCTTAGCTAGCTATCTTCCTTTGTACAATTAAAAGGGTTACCCATCATTAATTCAGTTTTACAAATGCTAAGTTGAGCCTGCAGTTTGATGAGCATTCTAAACCAGCATTAGCCAACACTGCTTCTGAAAGAAGCCAGCCTGCTTCCCCTCACCCTTCAGCCACTCAGTCCTGCCACAACCTTCGTTTGCACAGTCATTTTTCATGCAAGCCAACTTCCCACCCTGTCCCTGTGCAACCACACCAGTGTTAATGCAAGCACAGAGAGGAGCAACACAAATTAGCACAGACAGGTACAGAAGGAATATGGGGTGTTTTCTTCCAAAAGTGCCAGCTTTTGCTACTTTATTGTATTCCAAGTTGCACTTTAATGAACTCTGAGAACTAAGCAACATCCCAAGGTGACAGAGTGAGCCATTGGCAGAGCCACCTCACTATTCCCAGCTGCGGCCAGCTGGTAAGGATGTAACACAGCCACCATGAGTCTGTTTCATCTCATGCAGCCTGGTGAAATTGTGAACCTCAAACCTATACACACAAAAACTCCAATGATAGAGTAGCTGTATTAAGAATTTATTAATAAAAGAAGTTTCCCTCAAGGGGGAGCTGTTACCTAATAGACTGAATGCAAAGCTGGAAATCTGGAAATTTACAGCACATTTCTGTCACTTATTTTGGGAATATCATATCACAGTCTGTTTAAACCATCAGTACCCAAGCAACTCCACAAAAATGGCCCTTCTATTTCTTGTGTTTCAGGTACCTAGCCTGTAAGATGGGGCATCCACCTGTGAAACTCACTGGAACAGTTACAAAGCGCTGGAAAAACACAGCATGTCTTATTAGTAGAAATTACAAAGAAAAGTGGAAATAGGAGTGGATTTTTGTCACACCACTCCAGGCAGCATGCTTCAGCTACCTTGCATGGGGGCACAAAGGACACACAAACTCTGGGGTCTGACAGGGGAAACTCCTGGCTTTGCCAAGGGGCAAGATGACCCTTCAATGGCAGATCTTCCAACAGGGAGGCTCAAGCAAAAAAAGGAGATGAGGTACTGCTGGGCCAGCCAGAGTACCCTGGACTTCAACCAGAGTACCCTGGACTCGTCTGCACTCTGAATCATGCTAAGCAATCCACTTTTCTGTCCTACAACTTGACTCTGCTTTGGTGCTTTTCTTTAGGTATTTTATTGGGTTGATTGGAAGGATGATCTCGCTGTCATTTCTGAAGGAAAGGGGTGATTATCACTGCATGTATCACAGGGCTCTTCCAGTCACTGCCCATGCATACCTGCCTACTCTGCTGGGATAACATACAAAGACTTAATACATCCAAGCCATCCCTCAGCAAAGTTTTCCAGCACAAATAACTGGTAGGGAGTGCTACAGCTATGGGTTTTCCAAGGCAAGTGGTTGTCACTGAGGCCATAAGGACTGATGGGAAACTAAGAGAAATTAGATAAAGGTAAGTGAGAAGCAGTAAGAAGGTGGCCAAAATACATGAATAGAGAAAAGATACTAGATTAGGCCAATATTAACAATTATTGTGAAAATAAAAACTAATATAAAGGACTTATATAGTAAGAGGTATGCTTCTGATAGAGAGGTGCTGTACTAGACCAAGACAGAGAGGATCAGGAAGCCAGAAGATGTCCTGGTTTTCTCCCAACAGGTTCTATACACACATGCAAATATAGACACACAGATAGACACCTAGGCAACAGGCTGTGAGCACATCCACACCTGTGTCTTAAATATACAAAGGAGAAGGTGGAGAATTGATAGGTAAATGGACACAAGGCACAGCAGTGCAATACCTACCTGTCTGCCTCTCTTCCCCCATAAACATCGTCCTACCCTACTACTTCTAAACATCTGCAGTTCAACTGCCTTAAAAAAAAAGGCCTTGGTATCTGATATGCAGACCACATTTTCAAGATGTATTAGCACACCATATTTTATGTCCTCTCCATTGTCTGAATATACAAATGTGTCAGTCGTACAAAGACCCACAGCATGCACAACTGGATGCACCCAAGAGGCAGAAAACTCAATTTTAACTTATGTACCAAACAGGATAAAGAATGTATTTCCCTCTCCCAGCTTCTACAAACATGGGCAGTAGCAAGTATTTTTGTTTTGTAATGATAATCAGCTTGAGTCAGAGTACAATATTCAGCTATGATAGGGATAAAACACCATGGAAGTCACTGTAAATGCCAAAATACACTTTTTATGCAAAACTTATTTCTACTAAACCTTTTTCCCATATGGGGGGGGGGACGGGAAATCAATCACAGGTTCGGAAGAGAAGTTTCACAGCAAGAGCTGCTTCTTCCACCACAAGATTGGGTTTTTTTCCCCTCTTCCCGCATACCCTCCCTTCATTTGCCACAAAAGTATGACTCCAGGCAGCCTAGGGGGGAATCAGCTTTTCTACAATTGCATCTTTTCCCAAAATAGAAAAATATTTCTGTTAGCAATAATACCTTCATGGCAAATATATAACTCAAGGCAGGAAATCTCCCAGAAAACATACTAGCTTAGCTTTAGAAGTGCATCTACTTATTACTAACACAGAATTCACAAAGAGCCCTACTATTACCTTTCCCATACAACTATCACAAGTGGTGACAGTCAATTAAAAAAAAAAAAAACCCTTACAAGAAATTAAGTTAACATTTGATCACAACATCTGGATTGTTGTTAAACAAAAAAAGAAAATAATAAAAAACCAGGCAAAAAAAATTAAGAAATGTAACTAGCCCTGTACAGCAAATGTTTCCTTCTGTCCACTCTGAAGTCTTTCATGTGCTAATGGTGGCATTTTTTTAAACTCTTCCCCTTTGACTTACTCAGACCTTTACGGACCTCACACATCTAATGGTTCCTCACATTCACCAAGAACAATCAAGAGAGGTCTGGGGGTTGACATGCAGTATGATTAATGGACAATGTTGATTTAATTTCCTATAACAGGGGTTTTCTCTAAGCTTTCTCCAAGGAGCAGTTTCTTTGCAATCCAGGACTTAAGTATTTTACTAATGAAGTCCAATAAATAGCAAATTAAGTAATGCTGTCTCCTAGAGACAAATCCTCCCATTTCAGGGAAAAGAAAAAAAAAAAAAAAAAACACAAACAACCCACCCAACACCATATTTAAAGTTCTGTTTAAATCTAAAAAAGGTTGCATAGCAGGAACATACACAGTTGTTTGGGAAATTTTTTTTTGTTTGGTTTATTTTGTTGTTTTGTTTAAGGAACCTGAGCAATTATCTGGTCATTCCTGCCACTGTTAAATGTTTGCTTTTTTCTCTTTAAACAGGGGTACACATTTAACTTGATTTCCACTTCCAAGAAATCAGTCTTTATTTATTGCTCACTTTGACATTATAGCTATTAAATGTATATTATTGTGTATTCATTGTAATACTTAGAAACATTCCAAAAGCAACCTTGAGGCTTTTTATTTGAAATAATTTTCAACTTTCTCAATGTAAAGTGTGATCAATATGTCTTTTTCATGAAGCAAATTTTAACCTTCAGCTCCAGCAAACGAACAATGAAACAGTATTTGCATACATCCTAACTGTTACTCAACACGACACAATTTCCCAGCTGAAATCCCACACAGGTTTAGCTTTAAATGGTGGAATTTCTACCCCAAGAACACAGAGCAGCAGAGAGCATTTCCTGCAAGATTCTAATCACTTTCCCACCACTGAAAATTCTACCTTTAAATACCTTGAAGGTGACACATTTTGCTTTACTACAGGTTGGCAAGTTACCTTGCCAGAGCACAAAAAAAATCTCCCCCTCTTATTTCCAAGGCTCTGCAGCACCCTTGTTTCCAGTTCTTCAAGTTGTGACACAATTTGTCTGATGTCCTGAGAGAAACAACTGCGTCTGACTCAGTTACAGGGACAGCTGATAGAGAAAGAAAGTCTCTCAAAAACAGGCAACAACCCTCTACACTACTGGAGCGGGCCCATGGAACATAACCTCTCCTGTTGCCTTAGTTAAGCCTGTATCTTTATATTGTTACCTTTAAAATTGCTACAAGGCATTGTCCCATGAAATAATGAAACTTCCCTTACCCTGACAGCTCGCACTATCTCTTCAGAGACCCAGGCTTAACTGGTTTTAGCTCACTCTTCTGTTTTTTGAAGTACAGTACATTAAATCTTTATTCCACACTTGGGTACCTCCTCCCCCACCATGCCCTTCTCCTTTAAAGAGCCACTAGCTTGGGAAATTAAAATTAATTACTGCAGAATTCAAGGCATGTTTAAATGAGGATGTCAGGACTATTTTTGCAGATAAATGGGTTCAACTAGATCAGTTCAGAGAGCACGTTCAAGAAGGTTACATAAAATATAGTGGGCAATCCTTCCAACACAGTCTACCTGTTTCTGAAAGATCTTAACTGTCTAGTTAAGAGAGATGTTTCTTGCTAGAGAGCAAGAATTCATCTTTCTGACCCAAGATTAAGCATTTAGCATGTACACAAATTCATAATTTTCCACAAGTTTTAGAGCCATTTCATGACTCTGCAGTTAATTCAAAGAAAGCCTAGAGATTCCTCTAGCATCTGTCATATGCAAGATTTTAATCAACACCAAAACCAGTTATGCTGCTAATGCAGATATTACAAATTTCAGTATTCCAGCACCCACTGAATTTGATTACTGGCTAAATCAGTAACCTACTAAAAAGTTTGATGGTGTAATTTAAAATTACAAGTAATTAAAGCTTTCCATTTCAAATTAACTGTATGAAAATAACATTTACTTTCAAAAAACAAAAAAATGTGGGCAGAAGTAACTGTGATGTGATTTAAAAAAAAAGAATTGATAAATCCAATTTCTTTAAGAAATAGGATAAGAAATAGCAGCAAACTTAAATGCTGTCAGAAAGAATACATGACGAATCTTCTTTTAAGAACAAAACTTAGTGAAAATATGTAATTATGATACAAATCTGCAATAGCTCACAGTGCAAGAGAAATAACTGCAGAACTACACAGGAAGGAAGGCACTACATTTTTACAGATGTGGCACTTGAACTGCATAGTAAGTATGCAGCATTAGCAGCTTATACCTAACTGGCCTCTCCTCAGCCAATGTGCTCAGAACAAGCCGATATTTATCTAGGATTCCCACTCAGTCATGTGTAAGAGTGCTTAAATAAAGCAGAGCGAAAGACACTGCTGTTGTAACGGATGCCATGCCAATCAGCTCCAACAAAGGACCGCATAGTTAAACAGGAGCTTCAGTTTTGCTCACTAAGAATTACGTTTACAACCCGAGTGAACAAATTTTTCATCTGAACAGATTAGTTCAGTATTTTTCTTCCATAAGGGAGGCATGAACCAAGTAGGTGAGTCTGTGAATCAGTTTGTCTGGTCACATCAACTCAGTATATTTGCACTGCGCGACCTCCTGATATTCCCTGCTTGCTTGTCATAGTACTTGTCAAGCTGCTCATGGACCAACAAATACATAATCAGAAATGTGGCACAAGACAGGTTTGATTCCTTCCCTGCCTCTGCCACCCAACCTAGTTCTTGCACAAGTAAGAATAGTAAATCTGAATCTAAAAGGAGCTCTTTGCTACAAACGTCTAGAGAAATTACTGGCACTGACATACATTTGAAACAAAATATGATGCAACAGTTTGTTAATTCCAACAAGAAAACAGAACAAAACCCAGTTTGATCTCTATTTCCACTTACAGCCTTACAGTAAAATGCAATATGGTTCCTTATATAAAAGAGGTAAAAGCTTATCAAAGCAGCATTTGCTTTGATATTTTGCAGGGGAAAAAAGTTACATGGTAATAAAGCCCCCTCCGTTCTCTCTTTTAATATGTAAGGGTTTCTCCCCCCTCCCCTTTTAAACTCTGAAAGAAAAAAAAAAAACCAAGGAAAAAAGATCATATGCAGACATGCCATGTCTGCATTTGGAAGACAGGCTCATTTAGAGTGGTGACAGGTCTGCCTTTTATGATTCTGAAGTAGGCAGTGTGTGTCTCTTGTTCATACCAGGATCATGCAAGACCTCAGGTTTGTTAAGTACAAATATACATAAACTGCCCTGTCTGCGAAGGAGGAAGAGGTCACAGCTGAGGAAGAGGTTACTTTTAAACAGGCCCAGTCTACTTCTTGGGCTTTTGGTTTTATTACTGTGCAATATGACAAATTCCTCCCCCCTCCCCAGCAAATCCCTTATGTTTTAGCTGATAAGTAGTAGTAGCAAGCCTGTTACACAAAATCAGAACTGACAGATAAGAGGTTTAGTTTAAGGATGTAATCAGCATGAGTAAACACTAGACTGACCCTGGTGTAAACAGTGGAAATAAATGATAGTATTTGTCCTGGTCACCTACTGAGCTATTAGACACTTTTCACTATGTAACAATGTAAATATAATGGCTACAGTATATACAGCATACAGTGCTATAATCTGATCTTCCAAGCAAGAAAACTGAGCTTTTAGTTGAGTTTTATTAAGACCTAAATTTCTGATCTTATTTTTTTAAGTAGAGCTGTAGTTTGTTCAAATCAACATTCCATTAACTGTGAGTGTCTGATCTGATATCACAGAATCACAGAATGGTAGGGGTTGGAAGGGACCTCTGGAGATCATCTTGTCCAACCCCCCTGCTTGAGCAGGTACACACAGAGCAGGGGGCACAGGAACTCATCCAGACAGGTTTTGAATGTCTCCAGGGAAGGAGACTCCACAACCTCTCTGGGCAGCCTGTTCTACTACTCTGTCAATACCTCAAGCAGAGGTATATATAGATATAAAATATCTCAAGCATAAATAAAGAATATCTGTAATACTGGATTATATTTTATTGAATGGCATTTGAGAACAGTTAACTATGAAATTAAAAAAAAAAATTTGAGAGTTGAGGGAGAAGAGCTGTTTCTTTCAAATCATTTCAGGAAACTATAGGAACGCCTGGCTCCTTGAATTTGTATGAGAATCCCAAGCTAAATTTCCATAGTAACTTATAATCAAAAAGCAATATCAATTCCCACATACACAATTTTGGATATCCCAGAATTTTCAGATACAAGTATGTGAGACTACATTTTTACACCAACAAAACCAGGGATAAAACTGAAATTGTAGCCCTAGCTACCAGAAATAACTACATGAACACATGTGATGCTCTTATTCTTTCTCAATATTATAGCATTTGCAGTTCTTTATGAGAAAGATGTCAAAGCTGTCAGAGATGTAATTTTAAAAACTTATATTTTTCTAGCACAACCACTTGCAATATGGTGCAAATGAAACCACCAGGTCATATCTGACCATCATATCAACTGCTTTAAATAACTTCATAAGCACTTTTACAGAATTATTACAAGACACACTTGGTTGACATGAATCAGGCAGTTTAATTGGAGAACTTCTTTGTATTGACTCTTCTTACACACTTTATTCAATTTCTATAGAATGTAGAATCACCTTGTCATCTTGGCTGCCCTAGACTAAAGCTTAGCTATAATCATGGTTGTAACATGATACAAATAGATCCAGGTGAAATTAAACAACTGGAGGCCACATCTCTTGGGAAATGCTAAGCATTGTAGGTAGTTGGCTAATTCTTTGGCACAAGCCCCCTTTTCAAAGGAGAGTGCCATGCAGGGTCACAAAATGTCTTTGCATCATTTAGACTTTGACAAATTCTTCCCTTGGAAATTTTGTCCAAGTTGAGGGGAGGTGGGTAGGGGTGCACTTTCCCATATTTCTCCTCTCTGCAGTTGGAAAGAGGTAGGCCGTGGAAAAACTTCCATGTCTCAAAGTTCTTCTAACTTAGACCAAACTTTTTGGAGTAAATCTCACAAGTGAGTCTGACAGAATCTGGTTATTTTTCCAAAAGAACTAGATTGAGGCAGGTGAAAATGTCACTGAGTAATGTAAAACTGGAGTACCAGGAAAAACAGTAAGGGATTGTCATGCCCCTCATGTTAAACAGCTCAGATGACCCCAGTCAGTGCAGATGGTTTCCCAGAGAGAGAGCTTGCAGTTTTTCCAAGCCTCAGAGGAATCACCAACCAATTTTTTTAAAAAAAAAAAAAAGCAAATGCACTCCATCTCATAGCTGTCAAATCACTTGGCAATTTCTGCCCAGTCCCCTGCAGCCTGCAAGTGCCCCAAGCCCTGTGGTGGCAGCAGCTCCCAGCATGGGACACTCCACTCCACAAGCTCTCCTGGGGAGGGGCCTTCACCAGGGAAAGGCCAAGGTATGTGGGCTCCCACGCTCAAGGCGTTTTCACCAAAGCTAACAGACCAGTTTTTCCATCCCCTAAGGTATCTGCCTGAAAACCATTATTTACTGCAATATCATCTTGTATGCAACAGAAAGAAAAAGAGTACCCAAGGTGCACACATCTCTGCCACAACCTGCTTGCCTCAGGGTTTCGTGTGCATTTCATGAGACTCTACGTTAGCCTTATCACCGAAGTGCAACTTTATGAAATCCTCACTGTAACTACCATCACTCAAGGTGGTGTAGCTCCCAGACAGCAACTACAGAAGGATTAATTAGCAGAGTGAATTCTTGCTTTCCTCTCTCCCTCCCTCCAAGCATAGAAGGCATTAATGGCACAAGAACATGTTGCATTCCCCATCACGAGCAGCACTCATTTAGTTAATTACTAGCATGGTAAGAACTGAAAAATTAAAAATGGTTCAGAAAGGGAGACTTCCAGGCAGCTTGAAGAACAGCATTCTTGTGTTACAGCATCAGAATTGATCATGCCTTCTTGAGCTTGTTAACCAAGAAGCTAAATTTTATTTTATTCTCCCTAGATGTAGGTTCCAGGATGAGATTCCTATCAGCATTACAACCTGATTGTGAATGGCTCCTGGCTCCAATAAACCAGATGAGCTTAAAATGGGTTCTTCTGAGTCACTGCCCTTCTTGTATAGGTTATACCTTCCTACCAGTCATACAGCTGCAAACAGTGAGCTGTTTAACAGGCAAACAGTCCACCTAGGTCAGTAGTGAGTACCAACATCATTGAGGCAGAGATGCATATGCACATGCTTAAAATACTCTTTGAAAAAAATAATTTTAAGACATTTACAGGGGGAGATGAGCTTCTCTGGACACTCCCTTTATTTTAACTTCGAAGTTTTGCCAACCTCTCTCCTGTTGTACAGCAAGAAAGTTCCCAAACAAACTCTTCCATCAACAAAACTCACTTCAACTTCTGAACATGCATATTCTGAAACATTACAGAGACAGAACCTGTACCAGCAGGCTCATCAAGTCTCATAATGAAAGACTTTCTGTTAGGGAGAACTTTCTAGAGCAGGAGGAAGCAAAGGAGGAATTAAAAATAGAGGCAAAAATGCATGGTATGCACCCAAGGGTCTGCTTCTGTGGCAAATTCAAGTGATAATGGAATTTACACTGGACTAGGAAATGGCCTGCTATTGAAAAATAAACGCCAAAACCTTTAACACAAATAAATGCCTGTGAAACTGTGGAGATTTGTTTTGAGAATGGCAGCCCTGACTCTGATCAGGGCTTCTATTTACTTGCCAAATAATCCAATTTAAAAATACACAGAAGTAACTGGGTAGACCTACACTGGAGTAAGAGAGATCAGTTCTCAAAAAACAAGGTAGGAACCAACAAGAGGTTAAAACATACAGCATAATATTCATATTACTATATTTCACGTTCAATCATTGTAACCTGGTTTACACTAGCATTGCTGATTCTGCTTTACCTATCACACTTGTCCGTCCATCAAAAGTCCTATAGATATTTGCAAATAATTTACAGTAGTTATATCAATGCTATCAACAACCAATGCAATCAACAGTGCTTATAATGTCAATGCTAATGTTCTCTTTGATTAGAGAGTATTATGAATTCTGATTTTGTGATGCACTTCAATTTTCACAGAAGTGAACTGCCTTCTTCAAATACACAGATTTTGCACAATAGGCAGTTGTACCAACATCTGCAGAAAGTTCCAAGGAGAGACATATTGATGTGCTCCAAATATCACTAGAAGTCTACCTGCAGTTTGTTAACTACGCAAGAGAACAGGGAATGGTAGAGCAGCCTTAGGTCATGACAAAGACAGACATGAAGAGGGAATGTCTGAAAACCACATAACTTCACTGGCAATAGATAATGCATGAGAAACTACTCCATCTTTGCCAAAGAGAAGCACCTAATACTATTAGCATATTCTTCCAAATTAGGAATAACCTTTTCTTTTGACTATGTTATCCAACATATATGAAACCAAAAATCTTAAAGCACATCTTTCCTGTTCAGATTTCACACTTGCAGTATTCTACTAATTCCTGTAGCTCATAATGAAGACACTTATTTTAAAGAGGCTGTCAATAAATCAGTAGTTCAGTGTCCTCAGGAGAGGCAAATGGATGACAGAACATTAGTTCTCAAAGTCTCTGTCCAGTTCACAAAGATTCAGTTTACCATAGTCACAAAACCTAGAGTGGTGGCTTACCTTGTTTTATCTTAAATTCTACCAGGTAGGACCACTTTCTAATAAGTAATATTTTAAATTTGAAATGCATAAATAAAATAACCTGTCCAAATGATTTAAATTATTCACAAGAAATAAAAAGAAAAGCAAATCAGTCCCTCCTTCATGCTTGGATGTTGCTACAGTCTTTGTGGCTTTATATATTGCATATAGTTCTACCTACTATATTGTCCACATGTGCAGCAGCCACAGGCAGAAAAACGTTGGTTGAGTACTGTTTTCTAAGAAATAATTTAGAGTACACCAATATTTCAAACCAGCAGCTTCTCAATGGGCAAATACAGTAATCATAGAGACACTGTCACTGTGAGAAGTCCATGTGAACTTTCCAGGCTTCAAAATATGTAATCATCTTAGCAGTGGAAAATCATAACCTAATAGAATTTCCTGTGCCAAGTGAGTCTTTTGTAGCTGTAGCAATAAGTACATTTTTCTGTAAATGCTACAGAGCAAACAAAAATAAGAAACCAGCAAAGAAATTTACACAGGAAAACCTCCCATATTTGACATACACTTCAAATAACTCAGTACATTCTATTAAAAAAAGATTACCTCTACTAAAGTTATTTGAAAAAATACTCTTCAGTAGATCTATGACAGCATAAATTATGCATATGTGAAAAATATTAATTACAGCAATTAGATTATACAGAATGTATCATATTTTGATCACCATATTTAGATACTCAGAACTATGAAAAGAAATAAACACTCAACACACCGCACACATCATGACTGAACAGTTAACTCAAGCACATGAATTCTTCTGTGTCCACACTTCTCATAATTCAGTTAACAATGTGACCACATGAAAGTTGTAATTTCCCAAACTCACTTTGCTTTTGTTTTCTCTTCTGTCTACATGCTTACTGGAAAGAAAAAACCAGTAAAATTACACAGATAATATACATTCTAACATAATTCTGTAAAATAATATTTTAATCTGAGGAGGGTTATGGTACTGTGAAAATCCATATGATGTGGATCACATAGATAAGAAATTTGCATGTGTCTGAAATTACCGCTTTGTAACTGCATAATGAGGAAAAAAAAAAAAGCATTTATATCCTAGGACACAGACACCACAGCCTTTCAACGCACTGCTCTTTTGTCTCACAGTTCTGTTAAATAGTCAGCTGCTGCCAGACGCTCTGGGTAGAAATGGTCACAGATGGTCAGTTGTCCAGTTAACAGAGCAGAATGCTCTCCTCAAATCTTTCCTAAAATATTATCTCAACTGTATGCAGCAGATGAGAATATTTGAGTATGGTCAAGAGGCCATTTGACCTAGTTAAGGCTGCAGGTCAATTGTGATATTTAGTCAAAATTAATTCTCCACACTACCCCTAAGCGAACTATCTCAACACACTTCAAACAGTAAGTGTCAAATTCCTGTTTAACTCATCTGATTACATTATAGGTCACATCTTTTTACAAGAGAAATTCTCAGTTATACATGCAAATGGAAGCGCCTTCTACCTAGGGATAATACCAACACATCTGTACTAATATACATCGCAAGAGCTATAGGAGGAAACAGGGTCAGATGATTAATAGGAAGACTCCAGTGGGACTCAGCAAGCTTTGTGCCCTAATCTTTGTTCTCAGTCCTGCAAATATTTACCAGTACTCCTTAAAAATATTAAAAGGATAATAACATGCACAAGGCCTACTTGCTACTGTGGTGAGCAAGCAGTGCTTGTTGTGCAGTATAGCTGTGACAAAGGCTACAAATAACAGAGAAATAGACTAGAAATATCTTTAGATGTTTAGAAGTCTCTTCTTTTAGAAAAGTCTTTAGTATTGTGTCTTAATCTTTCACTGCTACTAGATCAGGTGTAAATACACAAAAGCTGAAAAAAATTAGGATAAATTGAATATTAAAAAGATACTTCATTTAATAGCAGGATTTACTAACTGTAAGTTCTGTATCTTGTGATAAGTAGTTGAATGACCCTCTTCCAACTTACACAAGATTTACAAGATCTCATTCCCTAAGTATTGCGCAACACGTATTTTGGGAGAGGATTATTCCATCAGCAGCATAACTCAACCTTGCAAAACTTATGGCTGGGGAAATAAATGGCCAAACCTAACATCGTTGCCTTACTGGCCTAATGATTTAAGCTCCCTAAGATGTCCTTTGACTTTGCTGACTTCCAGAACAGTTAAGAAATATTTTACATACTCACCTAAACCACTGACAGTATACTCAAGATCACTGGCGTCCAACAGAATCGGTCCATTCTCCTGTTGGCCTTCTTCCTTGTAATACAGCTTGTACCCTTGAATAGCTGCAGTATCCTCAGAGTCCTGCTGCCACTGTACTGTAATGGTTGTACAGTTCATCGGCTCCAAACGCAGCTCAGGAGACTTTGGTGCTTGTTTCAGAGAAATATATAATATTCTTATCTTCTACAAACACCTATTTTTCACACAAAAACCTGGATGCCCAAAGTTCGCTCATGACTCTGATTCTAGTTAATTTGTGTACTCACATAACTATTTCTTTATTATGATGTCTGACTTCCTGTAAGCTAATCTAACAATTTAATTTAGGATAAATCAGAACAGAAACATTTTTTAATTCTGTATCTTAATAAATAAATAAATTTATAAGGTAGTATTTTTCAAAGAAAAATTAAAACACTCCAAAGACAGTTATAACATTACCTCCTTTTTAAAGTGAGCCAGAGCAAATATGATTAACTATAACATCACAGTTCATCAAGTGCTAATAATTTGCTATAGTCAAAACTCAACGAAATCCAAAGTGGATGGATTTGGATTACAGCTAAGAAATAAAGCTACAAATTCAAATCTACATCTTTTTCAAGCCATTCATGCAACGCTGAATGCTCTTCTGCATGACATTACTAAATAATAATGTAATCCAAATCTCAGTTAGAACAATATAAATTGGGCTTCAAATATCAGGTCAATTTGCATAATCAAAACATAGATGCATTTTGTTTGTAATACAGACATACATGTATCAACTCAGATCTTTTAAGTATCTGTGCACGCTGCTATTGCGTAATGCCCCAATTTGCTGAAAAGTATTTTACACCAACCAAAAATTGGGTTTGGGATTGTTGGAGTTTTTAATTTAAATTATAGAGAAGTGAAGCAAACTGTGTCATCATTGGAAATGAGTCCACAAGCTAAAACATTTGAGCAGCTCACAAACATGAATTAAAGTTTCCTGCCACCATGTCAAATATGTGAGTATCAACATGTGGAAATAATCAAAGATTGACACCAAAAAAAAAAAATATCAGCTTTTCCTTCTCCTGTCACATATAAGGCCTTTCATAAGACAGATTAGTTCCTTTTCAGCTTTTGATCCTGAAACTATGTATTAACTTTATTTAATTTCTTAAAGGAATCATAAGTTTTTGCAGCTGATACACATAATCATAGAACACTATTTTCTAGATCACCAGAACAAGAACATGTAATGGGAAAACCTATTTCACATCCTTGCACTACCTGTCAGAAAAATTTGTAGCCTTCAGATAAAGCCTGCAATTGACCCCATCTCCAGACTGCCGGTAATGTTAAGAATTACCTTTCACACTTGTAGCTTTGGGAGTTCTGTGAGAAGTCCACAATGATGCCTCTCCCCAGCCAATCCTTGTTGCAGCAGTGATACGGACCAAGTAGACACTGTCAGGCCTCAAGCCTTCGAGGAGATATTCATCTGAAGTCCCTGGAAGCTCCAAGACTTGGATTTTAGTCTCTGTGCTAAGGCGGAAAGACAGACGGTACAGGACCACATGACCTCTCCTGTATTTTGGAGGAATTGGCAGCCAAGAGATGAGAATATCTGTAGGACTCCTGCTTGTCAAACTAATTTCAGGAGCTCTCAAGGGAACTAAAAAGGAAAAGACAGAGCTTTTGAACTCAGGGAAATGAGAGACGAAAAATTCTCATCTCACACCTTAGCCTATGATAAGATGCCAGTAATATAAGAGTAAATAATCCAAGAAGTATTGTAGATTATTGTTTGTTTTAAGGATATCTTGACAATGCTCATACTTCTCACCTTCCGTATGCAGTATAGCCTTAGCAAACTCCTTTCTGCAAGGCCCTCAACATTTTCTTCCCTTACTGCTGCCATCAGTAATCAAAGGCAATCAGTACCTTACTGTTCAGACAAACTGACTGTCAAGGTTAGATGCAGCAGCTTAAACTGAGAATCTAGACAACCACCTGTACTGTTGAAGGCTCAGTAGATGTTCTCTTCCACCAACCATGTAATTAGGGTAGTAACTCCTGGCAAAGAGACAGGTGGACAACTGGAACTGACAATGTTCCATGCTGCCAAAGCTTAACCCTGTCACGATTTATTAGTCAGTTCTAATGAACTATACTAAACAGTTTGTTGTCATGACGTTCAGATTTAGTTAAATCACTGCACAGAAGTCTGTCAGTAGGGTCTTTTATGAAATTCTGATTCTACTAATAAGCACATAGGCAAAAAAACCCAAACAAAAAAAGTTCAATTTTTTTGGTATAGCAAATTTTTATTCCAAGTTTTCCTTCAAAATTAGCAAAAGATGCAGTGGGTATACAGTTTGAGTCATGTTTCAGATGCCCAAAAGTGAGTCACAGAGACTAAATCCTAGGCTATCATCAAATGCTCAACACTGAGGGAGTTCTTAAAGATCTAGAATAGTAATTTACATGATTTAATGAAATGTTTTTCAACATAGAAAATGACACTGTGCAATATACAATGTTGCCCTGTCAGAATGTTATTTGATTCTTATTCTTTTCACTAGCTGGCTCAGTTTTACACTGCATGTATCCAGAAATCTCACCGAGATCAATGGAAATTTGGGTTCCTCAACAGCTGTTAACACTGGACTGCACGTTTTTGTTCAGTGCAAATAAAAATGTTCACCTAAATCAGTGGTATTTGTCTTACCATCTTCAAGGGTGTGTTGAGTCACATGATCTGACATCTGACTGGCTCCCAGAGGCATGTAAGCTACAATATAGAAGGTGTAGTTGCTGGCTGGTTCCAAGTCATCAATAATGTAATGCGTTGTGTCATTTCCAATGACCACTTGGTACTCTTCATTATTTAAACCTGGCATAAAACAAGGGTTCAACAAACAAAAATTCCTGACAATCCCTAAACATCACAGTGTCTTGGATTTAAGATCTTACAAAGTTAATTCATGTTCTCCCCCAGCCTACCTCTATTTTTTTTCAACCCTACTAAGTAAAAGCTCTTTTATGCACAGGAGTAACTGTGTCTTGCTGTGGTGTACATTATGGTGTTTCAGAATTTTCCTGAATAAGAGATGCTGAATGTAACTTTAAACCCTATTTAGAATTAGTCACAACTGTGACCAATGTACAGTAACACAACAGACAAGCTCTAACAGCCTTATAATTCATACCAAGCTTCTAAATCTATTTGTTTAGAGTCAGTGTGATTTTTTTCAAAATCTATTTACAAAGCCTTTCTATAGCAGACTGCAAGGAATGCAAGGGCTCCACTCCATCAAAAACAAAACAAACACACGCCCCCCCAAAAGAAACAAACAGAAGGAATTTATTCAGCAAAAGGACCTCATTTTAGCCCTGTGAATTCTATTACATTTGATTGACACTTTTTTCTTTAATTTGGAAAAATGCCAATAAGAACAGACCAGAATGTGCTTCAAAAATGTTTGGCTCCTTAGTGAGTTGTTTAAAAAAAAATTCTCAGCAATTCACATTGAAATATGCATAGCAATGCATACAGCAGTCCTTATCTTTGTTGGGCTTTATTCCTATAGAGGAAGGCTATAAAGTGGAATAAGTGTGGTGAAAGCTGCTGTGTTAACTAACAATTCACGCCAAGTGCATGTCAACTTAATCAAACCTCTGTAAGACCCAGCTCCTCCTCTTCACAACTGAATTTATAAACAAAACGAAAGGCAAATTCCACCATTAAGTTTTCCCACATTTATGAATTAACTTGATAGCATTTTAATTAGACAAGATTACGAGCATCTCACAACAGACTAGTTAATGGATTATTAATTAGGAATTGCAAGGCACGATTTCTGACCTCCTAAACAAGAACCTTGAGCTCAAATTAAAAGGACTTGTTCTCTCATTGAATGGATTGCTAGGCCTCATGCAGAGGCCCTAATGAAACAGCCATAATAGAGAACAAGGCTTGCCTTCCACTACAATCAGTGTTCCCTTTGTGCCTTTGCTAAATCACTAACGAGGAATTAACACACTCCAACATGCACGCTCATCAGACCCTTATTCTTCTTGCTACTATGACCCCAATTTGAATGTAGAATATTCTGCTTAAAGAAACAAAAAAGAAAACCACAAAAATCCACTTGTTAGTTTTTCCAACTAACTTGATTAAAACACTATCTTTTCTTTTTTTTTTTAATATAGGGAAGAGGACCTGAACCTGTTTTTACAGTGAAACATTGGAATACTCGAGTTGCGACATCAAATGAGTGATGGTATCTTTTGTATTCAGAGCACCTACCACATTGTGAAGTCTACAGAAAAAACTCCACAGAACTGCATATGATTAATCCAGTTTTCCCTTCTGTTTAAAGTTTATGGAATCGTACGCATCAGTACAACTTGGGAGACTTAGCTAGCACTGTTTTTCTTTGGCAATAAAATGTTCTTTATTCACACTGACAAATGTGGTTCCTAACTAAAACAAGAGAGCAATATGTGAACATAATAAATGCATAAAGTAAGAGTTCCACGTGAGAAGCTTTAAGCAAGTAAGATATACTCTAGTTAAGTCAGATACATCTGAGAGAATTTTTAATCTTCACTAGGGTCTGCAACAGGGTGTGAGAGCAGACTGAAGAAAGACAGGCTGAAAGGAATAATGAAAGCAATACATTCATACAAACTATTTACATTAATACATAATTTACCAGAAGTCTTACAGAGTAAATAAGGTGTGGATAATGTGAGTCTATGTTAGACCTCTATGGCCTGGTATAGTTTGAATGTAATCGAAAGATTTTCATTATTACTTAATTTGCATTTCTTTAAACATAGTTGCTTCTAAATTTACATTTGAGAGATGGCTGATGTGATACTTTGTCACAAATGCAGTTTCTAGGTTTTTAATAACACCTCTGATATGTGGGCAACATCCTCAGAAAGGTTTACAGATTATCAAGTTAGAAAGCAATTATTTTTAGAGAAGTGCACTCTACTAACATTTGAAGGTCAACATTCTTTCTACAAAATGAGACAAAAGTGGGTTTTATGTCCTGACGCAGACCTTCTGGTACTACCTAATCAAGTTACCAAAGGAAAAACACATGGAGGTCACCTACATTTTGATTCCCACCACGGTAATTACTGCTCTTAACACATCCCTCCCCACTCTCCCTGTGTGGATTTCTTTACTAATGTGAAAGGATGCACAAAAGCATTATATTAGATAAAGTAAATATCACAAGACAATCTGGAAAGATGGCAAAAAAAAAAGGGTATTTGAGAAAGCAAGTTCAAATAAATCAGAGGTTTTTGGTTGCTTGCTTGCTTTTGTTTGGAGGGGTTGTTTTTTTCCTTTTAAACCAAGACATGCTACAATCTCATTTCACAGAAATATTGCCTTTGGATAAGCAAGCAAATGAAGGAGGGATTGCAAAATGATTTTGCAGAAAATACATTTCAGAAGACACCTCCTTTCACTGCTGTGCAAGAATATTTCCTACACAAATACACACTTCCCTAAGGACAGTTTTCCAATTTTCTTTGAAGAAGAAAAACTGGTCTCTGCTCTCTAAACTGGCACTGGACATACAATTACCCAGATAACTTTCCTAGCACGACTTTATTCATAGTAGCTTTAAGAGGGGGTTGTGAGCACAATACATCAGTGACTGAAAGTGTAGGGGGTAATTTCCCGCACCTCTTGTCCTCATTATCTTTTAAAATTCTTTCCTTTCTTCCTTCCTTCAGACAAAATTCTCTTGTGCCCTGAAATATCCCACTTGCAAAAGCAAAGGCAGCTATTCCTGCATCAGCATTAGAGTAATTAAGCTGTCCTTCCTGTCCTCTGCTTAGCAGATGGCAGGCTGGTATTCTACACAGAGCTGAGCATCTGCAATCCTGTCCTTGAATAAACCACTTACTGAATAGAAATGGAAGAAGAAATCACTCCCAGAAAACAGAGCCGCACTGCAGCTTAGTTTAAGCCATGCACCTAAAATTTTCAAGTCATTTGGCAATCAATTCTCCTGCTCATGAAAAATGCCTGTTTTCTGTCACCTTAAAGATTACCTTAACTTAAAGCAATTACATAATACTAACTAGACATTTTAAAACCCCTTACTCATCTTTATTCCAACTACCAATTCCCTTTTACATAGGAATTTTTATATCATTCCAGAGACTAGGATAAACCATTCTTGGCTACTGCACCATATTTTAGAGTCTGAGTGTATTTTCCCCATTATAGGAGACAAAGAGGTGAAAATGGAGTGTATTTTACCATTCAGCCAATATTTGTTCTAAGAGAAGATAGTTAAGCCAATAAAGTATCAATTAATCTACTCCAAAATATATGAAATCCACTAAAGTCACTAGAATTTGGGAATCCAGACAGAAGAGCTGTCTCTCATGAGAAGTTCAACTCTGTAAGCCTCCAGGATTCTGCTGCATGCTCTGTCCTTCCCTGCCAAGCACACACATGTGCGAGTTAGCAGAAGCTCCTGCCAAGGACAGAGGGAAACCCAAATACTAGTATGGAGACCCCAGGTTTTAAAGCCCATTCCTAACTTCAAAATCTGCTCACTGGAGCAATGAGACAGGTGTGAGTTGAAAGAACACCAGGTCCCACAAATGAAATAAGGCAAAAGCATTTTTCCCCAAGCATTCCAGTTGATTACAATATGCATTTATATGCCAGTATGCTGTGATGCAGTCCTGGTTAAAAGCCATTAAAATTTGACAGTCTTTGCAAGGATCTTCAAGTTCTTACCACAAATAAATAGTTAAAGAGTATTTAAATCAAACTGCTTACCTTCTGCTTTCATGTAATGCACAGAGTATGCAATCACTTTGTCTGAATTATACAGTGGCCTCTCCCATGCTAGCAAGATTGCTGAGCTTGACATCGTTTCAGCATGGACATTGTAAGGTGCACTGGGTCTGTCTTCTGACATAACTACAGTAAGCCTGGCCCTGGAGAGAATAGATCCCTGGCTATTCTCAGCCATGCACTGATAAATGGCATCATCTTCAGGAATGATCTGGTTAATCACCAATTTACTGAATCCAAAAGGAAGAAAAAGGAGGGAAAAAAGCTCACATCATGGATAAACTTAGCTCTACATAATGCAACAACAGTTACATTTGCCTCTGCTTCATGAGTTTAGTATAACTGATTTATGCGCTACAAACTCTTCTGTTAGAAATGGATGTGCAGCTGGGAAATTTAGCAACTTGAAGTGTTCCTCAAAACATGTCATGTTTAAGTTTATGCCTGCAAAGCCAGGTACAGTGAAAACAAGCCTGTAAATCTATTTCCCATGTGCAAAAAGCACCACCTTAGGGTTGTCATCCTTAACTAACTCTTTAACATGAGCTGCTCACTATACAGAAATAGTGAAATGGAGCCTCAAAACCCTAGTGAGATTCTGGTCTCTGCTATACGACTATAAATCTAGAGCAACTTTGTGGTGAAATCACTTCAGTTCTTCCCCTCCCCCCCTCGTTAAGGCAGCAGTCACAAAACCTTTGCTGAGGATTTTAGATATTGACTAATCTGCATTCCTTCTGCCAAGGAAATATCCATAGCTACATTTTATGTCCAATGTCATGTTTATTTGAGTTATATCTTCCTTACTGGAGTTATATCTTGCTTGGCTATATTTAGTTACTGGAATTTCATCCTTTGGTAGCACATCACTAGCACAGCTCTCATACAGCAATTGTAACCTTACCTGTTGTACATTTTTATTCTACCATTGGAATGTATTCTCCTTCCATTTTTTAACCATGAAATTTTGGGGTCAGGATTTCCTTCTGCCTGACAAGCAAAACGAGCAGTACCAGCTCTAGGCCTTGTTAAACTTTCTGGCCATTCCACAAATGAAGGTGGAGCTACAGATAAGGGGAAAAAAAACAAATTCAAGCCCCCAAAAATGCAAGGACAATCAGAATAATAATAAATTTTCCACACATAAACCTCTCTCCTCAGGCCACTCAGATACACATATACCCATGCAGAAAGCACGTCGCATGTAAACTAAGTACATTTGTTTAAAGATACATACTGTCTGCACAGATAGCAACATTTCTACACATTTTTGTTCATGCATTTACGAATACAAACAAATCAAACTCCAGCCTATGACACATTGCTCACAAAGCATACATATATATTACATATTTCTGCTTTGTTATGGGATTCTTTTTAGTGTTGAAAGCCTGTCTTCCCAGAGCAAACATTGCACCTGGGTATCTCCAAGTGCAAATGAACTGCTAGTTTATAACTCAAACGGTGAGTCTCTGACCTTCTCATCTAAGTCAACAGACAGAAGAAGGCAGCCACAGTTCTGTGATCTGTTTCATCTCTGCAGTCTCCCTACAGCCCTTGGCATGCTATGTTTGAGATGAAAATTCAGCCCAGTACATAGCGCAGCTCAATTCAGACACCCATTGTTAAAATACACTGTGGAAGTCAAAGCAGACTCACCCAGCACAGTGAGAGTTGCCATTGCTACTGTGAAGTTTCGTGTGCCTGGAATAGTGGCTCGACATGCATACACGCCTGCATGCTGCACCTTTACATCAGAGATCATGAGGTTCCCATTTCCAAGGACACGGGTATTGAAGACATCAATGGACTTATGGTCTGTTTGAGAGAGTGAGAGAAGAGTGGTTACAAGACTGTTCAATGTATCTAAATAACTTACCTATCTAGGGTTGTCTAGGCAGTAATGGCATAGAGTTTAAAAGTCAAAAGATGCATAGGGAAATCACAGATGAGCTTCCAGAGGTTCCCGTTTTGCATTTGCTTTGCTCTTCGCTCTAGTTATCTGACTGTTCAGATGGCTGGGTCTCACCACTTGGTAAGTGGTTTGTATCTGAAATTTACCATCACAGCTGAAAAACTAATGCCATTTTCCCAGTTAGCCTCCCCAACTGCCTTGCATGATGATTCAGTTCATTACTACCAACATCCACATCATCTTTACAAACAGGGATGATCTACCTCCTTCTGAATTATACTGGGCATAAAATTGAGTATATTTGATTACCATATATTTTCTTCTATTTTCACAGCAAATGCTCTATGACTGTTAGGCAACTGTTTTTCTTACTTGTTTGGCTATAAGAACCACTGAAACAAATAGGAAACATGTTTATTCCTCCCACTTTTAGAAATAAAAACAGGAAAACTTTTCATGCTTCTACAGGTACAGTCCTGACTTTCACATTTAAGTACATCAGAATAAAAAAAGCCGTAGTTTCAATGGAAAAATGTGATGTGCTGATGAATGTTATTATTCTTATTGCATTCTCTCTGTTCTCCCCTTCCAGGCAGACTACCTGGGCTTTGACTATACCTATCCATAGTCTATTTAGTCTATTAGGCCCATTAACACAAGGTCCAAATCACATTCACATACTCTAAGAAGGGAATAAATATTTACAGGATTGTTTCAGAAGACGCAACCACTCCAACCTGCCCTAACTCACCATTGATTCTACTCCAAGTCACAGATCACTGGAGGTCACCACCCTACCCAGCACTTTGCCCACATTGCGCTGGAGGCAGTGCAGGATTGACAGCAGAACTGGGGAGTCCAAAGCCTCAGAAAACCTCAGGGCTTATTAACAACAGTATGGAACTGTTGCATACATACTAAACAGTATGCAACTAAAAGTGTTTCACTTATCCTACCCTAACCTACTACCCTAACCTACTAATCATTACGCACTACATGAAGCCTTAGAACAGTAACCTAATTGCTGAAATCCTTTCTTTCCAGTTTCACTTCCCCTGCACAGGCTGAAAGTTGCATGCTGTAATTTTAAGACCTACCTAACCGGCTCCATGAGATGATTGGCTTTGGATTCCCTGTGGCTACACACTCCAGTATGACAGTTTGATGAAGAGAAGCCGTAATGTTTTGAGGACCAGCTATTATAGATGGCTTGTGAATAGGCTTCAAGTCTGAGGCTTTGGGGGGGAAAGAAGGTGAGAACAATTAAACAAAAACTCAATAAATATGAAATAAAGCATGACTTTTTAAAAGGATGCTTAAAATTAAATTTACACCTAAGCCTTATTTCAGTAATTGTGGAAACTTACACTGAACAATATTTTAGTCACAAGATACAAGTAAGCAAAATTATTTGGGTGACTGTTTCAGAGGACTGTTCAGTTACAGCTCTTCAATGCATGTAAATGTTTTTGTCATAATGTAAAAAAGAACATCATGCCATTGAAAAAAATCCCACGTGGTGAGTACCTGGAATAACACTCAGCACTGCCTCAGTGCTTTTACGTCTATTGGCTATTGTTGTGGCAACGCATCGATAATTCCCAGCATCCTTCTGTTCAACACCATAGATTTGCAGAACTCCTGTAGGTAGAGAAGTTATCCTGTCAAAGAAACAAAAAAAAGAAAAGCAGATAAATGTTCAGCCAGTGAACACCATCACAGAATTAACAACTTGATTTACAAACAGCCATTGCTACACTGATCTGGGGAGAGCAGGCTGGAGACTCAAAAACATTCTCTCTACATGACTCACTTCCCACATTTCTGAATTACAAGTGAGATTCCCCCCAGCACCACAATTACAGGCAAAGGAATTTACTTTCAACAAGCAGATCTTTCTCACCCTCAGAAGCAACCATCCCAACTGTTAGCCAGTAACTACATTCATACCATTCAGGTTGGCTGTTTTTTAGCAGCAATTTCTGATATACTGGCATAACTGGTATATGGTTCCCAGAAACCCACCTATGCTTTCAATTTCTATGTTTCTTTTTTCACTTTCCTTTACATGTTAGATATCTTAGACATGTTCAACAAAAGTTACACGTCAAGGATGGAAACAGGCTCAATGAATACGATCTGAACAGGGAAAGAACCTAGCAGGGAGCAGGCTGTATGCTTCAAGTTAATCAATTCAAAATAATTCCCCCTGCACTGAATTCCCCTAGCAAAAAGTGTTTTAACTCAATTTTCTGTACATATAATTCTTTATTGGACCTCTAAAGAAAAACAGGTTCAGCATCAATTCTTCTGTGAAAGCAATCCCATTAGTTCAAACCATCCCCACAGTCAAAGTCCATCTATGCTGTATCCCAACAGCAATTCCCATTCCAGAGGATGACTAGCATACAAAATTCTCCTATGACAAATCATAGGTCAATGATTACTGTGTAGACCATAGCAGGTGATTCTGGTCTGCAGTCATAATACCTATTTAAAATTCAGTAACAACATAACTATTACTAGCTATTTTAATAGTTGCCATACTATACATGTGGAATCTTTTTTATGTAATGGCACTGAAACTATTCAGATTTTCTTCCTGAGGCAGGCTCAAAACTATCAGATAAAATTAATGACATGCTAAAATGTGTAAGTCTACATACCTGTCCATGACTAAAGGTAAAGTTGTTCGATTCACTTCCCATGTCACAGTGGCAGGAGGGTTTGCTGTTATTTTACAGGCAAATCGAGCTACTCCACCTTCTTGGACCTCAGTTGAAAGTGGCTGGACTTCAAATGCAGAAATGGCTAAGAATGAGAGAACATCGAATTTAAAAGACAAAAGTGAGAAAAAAATCCTAGCTAAACCAAACTCCAGATCATAGACCAACTTGCAAAAATACACAGAAATACTTCAAATAGTCCTCTTTTCTACATGCAAAGAAAGATAGGTCTAATTACCTTGTCAACTTTGTTCGATAGCATGGTTTCTTTGGTTGAAGGTTTACTTAAAACAACTTTGCTTTAACCTAATTCAGTAAAAAAATGTTTCAATGAAAATGACACTCTCAAATAGAATTAAGCATACAAATTGACTGGCATGCAGCTGGAAAGCATATCAATTATTACACTACTGAAGTTCATGTAAATTCAACGAGTTTGGGACTGACCCCACTTTACTAAAAAAGAATTATTTGACTGTGTGAGAAACTGAACTAAGGTATTGTTTATTAAGACTTATGTTAAGCTCAATGTAAAGCATGCGAAGAATACCTCCCAGGCGTGCTTATGCAAGATAACCATCAGAGATAAGACAAGCAACCCCATATCACCAGGAAGCAGGAAACGACCCCCTAACAACAACTGAAGCATGCGAAAAGTACCTCCACTATCTCATTGAACATGGAAGTAAAGATGTATAAAGAGAGACTGTTTGAACTGCTCAGTACGGCAGTTGGCGGAGCGCAGACTCCCCTGCCGTCCAGCGCTGTATTTGCTCATATTCTACTTGCTACAATTAATAAAATTCTAATTGGATTATGATCCATTGTGGTCTCAATTTATGACAATTTGGTGCCGTGACTCGGATAAGGAACGGTGAGCTTCTGTCCTCCGGGGAGGCGCCCCGCGGCAATCCGCGGCCCCGCGACCGACAGCTTACCTCAACCTTACCGACGAACCTAAATTCTAGAATGATGAGCAAAGGAGAAACCGGTAAAATCCCATAAAAATTCTGTGCACGGGAGTCCGGACGAAGACGCAGGGCGCGTAAGTATATGGCGAATTTGTTCGCGGGTTTACCGTTCGGGCGGGATTGGGTTTCCTGGAATATAACGAGTGAGAGGTTCGCTATATTGAACCAGGCGAGTGCGGACCCTTAAGTACTGCGTTTCCCATCTCCCGCGAGGGACTGGGCCAGGAACAAGGGGAACGAGTGAGTGCGCGCTTGTGGATATTCCAGAAGATGGGGGCGAAGGGCAGCAAGCCTTCGACTCCCATGGGAAAGGTACCCACTGTACCTAAGAATACCCCTCTGGCATATATCCTAGACAATTGGAGATATTTCCCTGGAACCCTAGGGAAAGATAAACAGAAAATGATAAAATATTGTACTAGGATATGGGGAGGGAAGAAGATTTCTAAAGATGACGTTTGGCCAGTCTATGGGTCAGAAGAGGATTGGGTCAGACAACAATTAAACCTCTGGGTTAACAATAAAAAACCTCTTAACCCAGAAGAGAGTCAGTATGCGGAAGTGTGGCTAGAAAGACCGAGAGCTAGACTTTATCCACTGAATGAAGTAAAAACTGAACAAAAGAAAAAGAAGGAAGAGTTAGACGAAACCCTTCTAAGCCCCCCTCCTTATATTTCTTCTCCTGCTCCCGCAGCCCCTTCAGAGGTCCCCAGAGTGCCCACTCCCCCACCAGAATCGGAACAAGGGTCTCCCCCTCCTCCTAGACGCGTAACTAGGAGTCAAAAAGGGGCAGCTCAGATGTATCCTTTAAGGGAAATGCCCATGGGGGGACCCCAACCTGTGATTGGATATATTTTTGTGCCCCTAAGTTCGGCTGACCTACGAGATTTTAAAAGAACCGAGATGGGAAACCTAATTGAAGACCCACTCGGAGTGGCAGAAAGATTAGATCAATTTTTGGGACCAAACCTTTATACTTGAGATGAGATGCAATCTATCCTTGGTCAATTATTTACTACCGAGGAAAGAGATATGATTAGACGAGCAGGAATGAGACTGTGGAATGCTCAGCATGCCCAGGGACCCCAAGCAGATATTAAATGGCCACTCCAAAGACCTAATTGGGATAATCAGGATCCGGTGCATAGAACTCATATGCAGGACCTGAGAACTATAGTAATTCAAGGGATTAGAGAAGCAGTACCCCGTGGCCAGAATATCAATAAAGCATTTAATGAAATACAAAAGAAAGATGAGAGCCCTACTGAGTGGCTGGAACGACTGAGGAAAGCCCTTCAGCTGTACTCTGGGGTAAATCCAGACGACCCTTTAGGGCAAGCGCTCCTCAAAACTCAGTTTGTGGCAAAATCATGGGAAGATATCAGAAAGAAGATTGAAAAGTTAGAGGACTGGCAGAATAGAGGGTTGGATGAATTATTGAGGGAAGCTCAGAAAGTCTACGTAAGGCGGGAAGAAGAGAGCAGCAAGCGACAAGTAAAAATGATGGTAGCAGCAGTCAGAGAGGATCGCAAAGGGCGGACTGGTGAACACAGATCTGCTGGAACGAAACAAGGGAATGTGCTAGTAAAGAAGGAACAGAGATGTTGTTTTTACTGTGGAAAGAAGGGACATATAAAGACGAATTGCAGAGAAAGGATCAGGGATGAGGAAATATTAAAAACGGAATAGGAGAGTCAGGGGCTCTATATCTTAGGGGACCGGAGTCATCATGAGCCCTTGATAAAATTAAAAATAGGTCCCCATAAACAAGAGTTCACCTTTTTAGTAGACACTGGGGCTGAGAAATCGACTATTAGGCAAATACCTGAGGGATGTAAAGTTTCCCCTGAAAAAGTACAAGTAATTGGGGCAAAAGGAGAATTTAAGACAATAGAATCGGGCCCCCTGAGTGCCAGCTGGTCGGCTCAAGCCTGTGAGCTGTACGCATTGTGGAAAGCCTTAGTGTCACTGAAGGGAAAGGATGGAACTATATATACAGACTCACGCTATGCGTTCGGAGTAGTACATACCTTTGGGAAAATATGGGAGGAGAGAGGATTTGTTAACTCACAGGGAAAAGAACTGATACACCCAGAATTAATTCGGCGAGTTCTGGGGGCATTGAAAATACCAAATAAAATAGCAGTTGTACATATAAAGGGACACCAGCGAGGCACGAGTTATCAAGTTAGAGGAAATAATGCAGCTGATACAGAAGCAAAACGAGTAGCAGGCAATTATAGTACGATTTTGACTATGCAACAAGTACCTGTTAGTAATAATTTGAGTTTTGAGTCTGCAGAAAAGGAAAAACTAGAACAAATGGGAGCTAAGGAACAAGATGAAACAGCTGTCCGGACTGCTGAGCGTGGATGGACTCATGCTAGTCGCATTAAAGGCCCAGTGACGAGACCCCACTGGAAAGTAATCAGTACTCCAGGTGACACCAAGATAACTCTGAAAAGATAACGTAATGATAAGAACTTTAGTTGATTATTTTGCCGCATTACCTTTTGGTATAAAGTGTATATTGCTGTTTATATTTGCTATAATTATCTTTTTTTAATCTATTATATATGGAAGCGTACAAAGTGTGTTGAAGGAAATTGCTAAACTTATGTAGTAACACAATATTGAATATAGAGGAAAAGCTAATAAGCACTTTAGATATACAAATTAGATGCAATCATTTGAACTGCGATTGTTATCCATTTGCTCGTTGCAAGTGTAAGGTATGCCAGGATAAATGGTGGACACACTGTGAATATGGATACCCTCCGATAGGAGTTTGCACACAGTGTTGGAAAACCCAAAGAACTCTCACTGAGTGGAAATTAAAAACAATTAGAGTCGGAACAAGAAATTATTCGAGGATCCCATGAATGGTGGAAAGTTTTGCCAAAGGAATAAACCCTTAGTATTATTGTTACCATTCCAACGAATCAATCCCCTTTGTGGTTGAAATTTTGGCTACAAAGTGCAGAAGGGAAGTACTAGCTGTGTCTTGCTTAGTCCCATTAGTTAAAGCTGCAAAGTGGGAGGCCTATATAAACAGGCAGAAAGCCTGAAACAGCTGTTCTCCTGAAGATTTCCCTTGCTGCCAAGAAGATGGTACACCCCGTGGCTCGAAGCAACCGAGTCGACGGGCGAGGCAGAGGAGGAACAAACTGTGGAGAAAAGAACCAGAACAATGAGACGCAAAAGCAGCTATGGTCGAACTTCCCCAAGACTGGTAAAAGTGTACTTAAATTGGAAAAATTGACAGACACCCTTTTTCCTGGTATATCGTTAGTTTTATTATCGATAATAGCCCAAACTCCGGAAAAGGTTAGATCAACGTAAAAAAAGATCGTGAAGCGGGCAAGTTATGGTATGAAAGCTGGTTTAATGTTTCACCTTGGCTAACCACTTTGTTGTCTGCTTTAGCAGGACCGCTTATTATGTTGATTCTGGGACTTATATTTGGACCTTGTATATTACGCTGTATTTTACATTTTATTAAAGAACAGTTTGACCCAGCTAAATTGCTTATTTTGACTACAAGGTCTGAAGCAAAATATAAGAGTGTATCTATTAATGAAGATGACGATTGTTGTGAATGCATTATGCCACATAAGAACTATGATTGTAATTGTGAGATATTACCTTGTGAGTGTTATGATAAATGTCGGAATTGTGGAAGAAGATTTGCCTGCAGTGCCGAAAATGAAAGTAGTGTCTAATAAACAATAATAGGATAAAAAGAAAAAGGGGGGATTGTGAGAAACTGAACTAAGGTATTGTTTATTAAGACTTATGTTAAGCTCAATGTAAAGCATGCGAAGAATACCTCCCAGGCGTGCTTATGCAAGATAACCATCAGAGATAAGACAAGCAACCCCATATCACCAGGAAGCAGGAAACGACCCCCTAACAACAACTGAAGCATGCGAAAAGTACCTCCACTATCTCATTGAACATGGAAGTAAAGATGTATAAAGAGAGACTGTTTGAACTGCTCAGTACGGCAGTTGGCGGAGCGCAGACTCCCCTGCCGTCCAGCGCTGTATTTGCTCATATTCTACTTGCTACAATTAATAAAATTCTAATTGGATTATGATCCATTGTGGTCTCAATTTATGACAACTGTAATAGAAAATTTCCAAAACAACATTCGGTTCCTGACAGTCATATTTTAGTCCTTTAATAATACTCACTTTAGTAAAAGCGATTGGAGAATTGGACATGTTCATGCTTGATAGGAAAAATAAACCAAAACCAAAAATTAACTCAAAATAAGTTTAATCACGTAAGAACACTTTCATCCCAACAGTGAGTGATCACTGATCAGATGTCTGATACACAAAGCATCAATATAATTTCAAGCATTTAGAACTTAAGGAGTTCACAAAATCGAGCCAATCGAAGCAGCAGGTCAATAAATACCTTCCAGCTAACAGACACTTCAGAAGTTTATCAGTAGCTGGATTTCTTTGCTCAGAAGATAAAAGCCAAAAGGGAAAGGAATACAAAACCTTCTAATTAATTGCTCTATTTACTGCTACTTACAACATAATTAACAGAAAGAACAACTCTTCAGAGGCAACTCCTTTTGGATAAACAAATAATTCCACACACATTTACTATTTACTTTAACACGTTCTCAATAATACCCTTCTGCATGGAGGACACACACAGTACTGATGCACACCAAGCATTCTAACGAATGCTCCCTGCCCTGTCATTTTAATACTATGGCATAGCATCAATAGATTAATATTGGAGTGTGAAGGAAATGAGACATGACCTGATTGTTTTCCCCTCCACACACAAGTTAACTCCTAACATGAGCCTACCTACATAACTTAAAGATTCCTATAACTAGTATACCTATTTCACTTTCCAGCTCAGAATAAATCCTGGGTTTTTTTGCACTGCATTCTTGTAGTTGCATCAGCACTGCAGGAACGAGCACTCCTAATCATACCAGCAGAGTTAAAGTGTCACAGCTTCGTGAACAGACCTCCCAAAGATTGTCATTAACAAGACAAGCAAACTACTTTGTACAGCAAAAATCACCTGAAAGCAGTTGTGGCCACATGATGCAAACACCGTGGTGTTGGAGAACAGGTCTGGCACCTCAAATGTGATTCAGGCTCCGAGGACACAAGCAGAGATGCTCCTGGTATCCATTTTTATGACCAGTCCCCTGCTTTTGGCAGCAGGTCTCCACAACCCCACCACACTGGAGTCTGTTCCCTACACACCTTCACCGCAGACAGAACTAGCCTATCTCACCAGCAGAATTTATCCCAGTTCCCTATGTTCTACTTTTTATTCTTTCACTTCTGAGCAATATGAGTTTCAAGACCAAACAAACAAAAAGAACCCCGCAACTTGCATAAAGATGTTACAGCACAAGTCTTACATTTCAAGTCTGCTGGGATAGACATGAAAAGAGTTCTCTCCTTAAACAGATTTTCTTTTGATTGCTAAGGAATTATCAGAAGAAGAAAAAAATACCTAACAGTTCTTTGCCTACCTACAGAAGTTCAGCTTCACAGAACAGGACTCAGTGCAAGCCAAATAACCTGCACATACACCAGGTTGTTCCCATAACTCTAAACTTTCCAGATTTGCTTTCTGCTAAATTTGACACAGTCCAACTCTCCTGTAGTTTTCCACCACAGAAGGGGGGATGGGGGGAAGCATCCAGGCTTGTCTTACTTCCTCCCTTCCCTTCTCCTCCTCTGTTCTAATTCCTCCCTACACAGAAAACCTGTGTTCGCCTGGAGTCAGAATAATATTTCCCTAGTGCTGTTCTTAACAGATAGCTGCACCACACAGACAGTGGCATAAGAAAGGACCGTTTTAACACAGCAGAAGGGTAATTAGTCTTATCAAAGCAAAGCTCTTACACACCTTTAAAAGTTTTGTCTCCACAGAAACTATAAAGTCACACCCAGAATTTTCTTGTATCAGCACAATTATTTAAAGGGACAGAGCGAGGCTACAGAAACACAATATTTGGTTTTCATTGATGTATATAAAAAGAATGATTTATTTCCATGCATCTGGTACGTTACAGCTGAAGGTTAAAGACAGAAGTGAGACTCTCAAGAACTACAAAAGAAACTGAGGAAAATTAGTATTTCACAGAACACAAAATGTCATCATAGTAGCAAGCAAGAACAGATTCAGCTATACTGTTTAGAAAATCCAATTCAAGTTGTTAATTGAAGCTGGTATTTAAAGAACATTTTTCCACCTGAGCAGGAACAACACATTTCCTCAGAAAATTAATCTTTAAAGATAACAAAATTCAGAACTATGGAGAATGGCACAAAATCTTCAGAAAAACTCATTAATCACACTAAATGTAGTTTTAGAAACAAAAAATGCCCACTTATCTCTCATCTGAGTTTATACATTGTTTATCAGTTTAGCTTAGTACTTGCTTCTTCTGTATCTTGTTTCTTTACACAAATCTCTGGTTTCTTCTTAATTCTGACTTCATTTGTTCCAGTAAAATCTGTTTTTACAAGTCTATCGCTGTCTCATGAAACCTGACCTCTCTTTAACAGGCTTATTTTCATGGCAAGTGCTGCTACCAACTCAGAACCCCAAGAAAAAGTCATTGAAGCGGTGCTGTTAAGAGGCCAGAGCTCTATAAAATGGATAAGAAACAAAGTCTCAAGAGACACGTTGCTCCTGAAAACAACCCAGCAAAATGCAATAAATTTAAGTGCCGCCTTATTTGAGTTTCCCCCCTCTTTTCCAGTCTGTTTAATAATTTTGTTCCTAGATTTACAGCCAAAAGAAAACAATTAATGTTACTCTGAGAACCTGATGCTCCCACCCTTTTTAACTTGCAAGATACCAAATGCTGCTTACAGAAGAAGAAAACAATAGCTAGAAACTCGACTTACTTTTATAAATTCCTGCAATTAATGTGATGGGAACATGTGTTTGCACTCATACTTCTGAGTATTAATGTCTTTCATGGCATAAAACACACAGTTCTGTCCAATAAAATTATCTATGCAGAGAGAAATCAGAGTTCAGTTCTGGCATGAGTTCCCTCATTTTCCATGGAGGCAAATATCCACAGGCTCAAAAATCAAGTGATTGCTTGCTGTCACACACTGATTAAATACTAGAGGAACACTGCTTGTGTCTCCTGCACCATACATGGATTGGATACTATCCTGCATGCAAAAAAAAAAATATTCTGTGTACCTAAACAGGTTTACGAAGATTTACTATTAAAGTATGAAAAAATAAAACTTACACAACTCATCCCTCACGTCTTTTCTGTTTGTTTAAATACAGCAGCAGTCCTTCATTCAGAGAGAGAGCACGCACCTGAACACCACACACCTACTTCATTCATTCCTGAAATGAAGTCCTGAAGCTTGTTCAAACACAAGTCCAGGTGACTTGTTCCCTTACATGCTGCCCTTTCTACTCACACACTTTGTGTTATTAAGTGTTATTTTCTGAATGAGCTTTCTTAAGAGGCAAAAGAAATTCCAACAACCTACATGTTTATTATTGTTAAAGCTTGCTGGTTTCATCACAGCTGACAGTAGCCCAAGACTGGACTGCAATTGCATAATAAAGAAACTTAAAGCATGAAAGATAAACCCCTGAACTGAAATTAGTCCCTGAACTGAAACAGTAGCACAGAATTGGGTTTCATGTAATCAGAATGCAGCAAATATTGAGAAACTCTCCAGCACATGACACCGACCACTTAAGCGTGTCTCAAGAAACACACAGATGAACTGCTCAGGTGGAAAGAACAGAAGTATATAATACCATTTGTAGAACTTACATGTTAATGCTATTGAGAATTATGCAATAGCCCTAACCCTTCAAATGAAACCAAGAATCTTCTCTTTTTTTTTTTTTTTCTTTTTTTTAATTCTCAGGCAAAGAGGTTTCACTTGAGAAGAAAGAACTTGCATGTTAAAGAAAAACTTTTTCAAAACAAATGGATTTCAGAACAGCACATGAGAAATTTAATATCAATTTTTCTCTTTTTGATCAAGTTTTCATGATGCTCTCTCTGAAAGAGTGTTTAAAAATGCAACAAATATACATGTGTATTACATTTCAGTAATGAAGCCAACTTGCACATATTTCTCTCGAGTTTAGTGCAATTCCTCAGTCCTTGCAGGAGTGAGGCTTAAGACAGATTATGCCATGCCTTTTGGTATATAGACACGTTTCCAAATGATTTGGTGTTCAAATAGCACACTCTGTTCTGGACCTGGATCGAAAATAACCTTTACATGACTACTGTCAGATCCAGACACACGGCAAGACTATGGACACATTGCTATTCTCCCCATTTCTGATGAAGCAGTTGGAGTACACAGAGCTGGAGCTGTTGTCAAGTGACCCAATGGGTGGATCTTTGCCGAGTTTCCCAGGAGATGCTAGTAAAAATCAAATAAAGTATTTAGGAGCTCAAGTTCTGCTTACTACATACAGTTCAGAGGTGAAAGTCACACAAATGGAGCAATACGGGTAAAGTTTTTCATAATTGTAAGTGAAAAGGGATTACTGTGAAAGAGCATTCTGTTTGTGCTACAACAAGCACAGTGATTTTTTACATTCACCCTTAAAATTTTAATCAAGTGTTGCTTGACCTAGAATTATTATTTCTAAAATATGGGGCATAAAAATGGATATTTCAGGAGAAAACAGAACCTGGCCTGTAAGTAAAGAATAAAAGCACTGGGACCTGATTAGCCCCAGGAAGGAAAACTGAAGAGAGAAGTCTTACAAATATACAAAGGAGATATTAGAGAGAAGAAGGAGCAATAACTGTCATTTATCAGGAAGAACAGAAAAGCAGGAAGAGGCTTTAGCTCTAGCAGGAGAAGTTTAGGTGAGGCTGCTAAAGGAAAATATATTAGCAAGGAACAGACAAGTAAGGGAGGCAACCCAACTGCTAGCACAAGGGGTACCTGGGCTGTTACCTACCTGCCCGAGGGCTGTGGTAACAAGTGGCACTGCTCCTGCCACTTGCCACGCACCAAATGCTACAGTAAAGATCCTTTCACAAAGAAAATAAATTTGTCCTTCAGAAACATCCAGAATCTATTAGCTTCCCCCCTGCCCCCAGGCATAAAGACAATTCAGAGTAGATTTGTATGAAGAGGCTCTTCTGTTTTGCAGCCCTCTGCCTTGCCTCCCCCCCCCGCACCCCGCCCCAGCCTTTTCTTTCATTCTTCTTGCTCTTCAGAGCTTTATCAGTGTAGTATATTTTACATCAATAGGCCCTTAAATCTGTGGAGATAAGATAATAAAGCTAGTACATAAACAACAGGATATCTAAGAAAGAGTCAGTGCCAGAAGAACCCCTCAGTAGAACACGAGTGTCAGTCAGCAGATGATCACCTAAGGTATAATAGACAGCTGAGGTGTGCTACCACTCAACCTCACCTGGAACCACTATTGCTGGACAACAGTTTACACACTTGCTGTTCAACAGCTGATGCACCTGAATAGCTTTATCACTATCCTTACACGTCTCCATTCTTTTCAAGCCAAGTGAGTCACTAAACTTATTTCAGAGAAAAAAGTTGCAAGACAATCAACAGGTACAAGCGGTAGGCTCTGGTGCTTCAACAGCTGTTCAACTATGTTGGAAAGAGGATAGCCCAACGGATTTAAAAACATAAAACCAAACAAATCATCAACCAACTTATTTAAAATTATATATTCAGGATTTGAAAACAAGTTGAATTGGAGATAAGTTTTTACAGCAACACAAACCTAAACTGTTCAGTCTAAAAAAACCCTGACCATCTTTAATCAGTATAGGCTGCAGTCTACAAATGAATGCTGCTTTTTTAGAAACACACCTGTGCAAAGAGAACAAACACAAAGTGCATGGGGAAATACAAACCTTTCAAAGGAAGATATTATTGGGTTTTTTATTAATTATGAAGCAGGTTATAACCTCTTGAGTGTCAATTTAAAATCAATAGTTTTAATTTAAAAAATCCTAAAGCTAACTTTGGCATAACACATACAATGATTCTACTTCCATACTGATATATGGAACCCAAAACACACAAGGAAAATGTCTCCAGATAACTGTAAAGTCTTATAATATAGGATTTCTAGGATGCAGGTAGATGACAGGTCTTACGGTATATAAAATACCATGTTTTTAATTAGCTGCTAAGGAAGAAGCTTACACATCAATTCATGCAGAAGCACATAGTATGCCATCTAAGAGGATGCTCATGGTGTTGGGAACATGCTACTCTTACTTCACTAAGAAATGTGGCTACAGACCTGATTTAAATTATAACTTACCTTCCATGACACATACAGATACAAGACAAACATCTCATTTGTGCTATTATTTAAAGGCAATATAATATTCTTCCAATGAAGTCACTGAAGTACCAAGAATCTCCCAACTGATTCTGAAATTCTTCAGTTACCACTAAATATGAATAAAAAATAGTGGGCATGCTCATATAAAGTATGAATATCAGAGAACTCCAAATTCAAGTCGGCACTGCTTTGAGGTTCTTGACCTAACCTGTCCTTACAATTCACTGTGTCATGATGCACTCAAAAAACTTCCAGTATCTGTTAGGCTGTAGACCAAGACCAAATACATGAACCAGTACAATTCCTTGCAGACTCCTGTCTGAATTTCTTTGCCTCTTTTTTCCTACTTAAATTGTGAATTTCTTGGCACAGGGACTACATTTTTTTTCCTGCATTTGCTAAGTTACAAGCAAATGCTGTCTTCTGCCTGTATGAGGCTATATCTCAGTTTACAACAATCTTAAATCCATTAACAAGGAAGCTGGATTTTTCCTTCCCTCAGGTTCTCTTCCCTTTGGTTTTTTTTTTCTCTCCAGGTATTGTTTTCAGTTTCTCTTAATTAATGCATGTGTTATTCAGCAAGACTACCATATTGAACACAGGTGCTACAGTTGATGAAAGGTATTATAATGCTCAGCTTTTCCTTATAGATTCCTGTTGACCTTTTTTGGTCGAAATTATATCTATTTTCAGCAAAACATCATGGACAATTCAAGTAACTCCACATCACTGGCACTGTGCACTGCAAAAACTCAGAATCTGCAGTGTTGTGGGTCAGTGGAGGCATGAGTAAGACCAAGACTGTAAGAGAAAATTTGCAAAGTGTCAGCCCGACTGCACCCAATGAATAAATTTTCTCCATTTAAAGAAAATAAATTTTTTAAAAACAGAAAAGAAAAAAGAGGAGAATTAATTAAAAGAAGTATTACAACTATGTTGAAGTCCCTGTTTGGATCACTGTAGTTAATTGGACCATTTACAGAGAAAAAGTACTTACTTTGCAAGTAAAAGTAGATCCAAAACTGCAAGTTATTCCGGACAGCAAACTGAAAACAACCTACTGTTGTCACAGTGGAGGCACTGCTAAAGCTGCAGCAGCACAGATAATATCAAGAGGAACTTGAATTTCACCGGTTACTGTGATCAGATGAAGAGAGCAGCACCATACTAAAGAATATGTCTTCATATAATTATGATCTAAACATTTGAGCAACAAACCATCTGACATCAAGCTGGATAAAATCCAACATAATTGGAAGAAAACCAAAGACAAAATAGTAAAAAAACCAAATGCACCAACACACAATGGAAAAGGAGACTACTTATTGGATTTTGCTTCTTGCAAAGTATTCTCCTTTAAGTGGTCCTTCTCTAACTCCAAGGATCAGACTTAATTTTATCTTATCTCACTTTTCTTTGAAATGCAACAGTATATGTTAACTTGGGACCAAAACATTAGTTCTCCAGTCATCTTGACCACTCCAGGCATCAGAAAGATTGGCTTCTGAACTATGGACCTCTGGTAGTTTAGCTCATAAATGCATATGTCTGCAAAGACTTTATCTTCCTTCAGCCTCACTTATTGTCTGCACAGCCTCACTTATTGTCTGCACAGATATTTCCCTCCTCTTAATGGCTATTATTTAAGGCAAACAACTGAGTTTGAGACACAACTGGGTTCTGTGTGTACGAGGAAGTGATATCATCCAGAACACTTTTGATTCTTTCAGGCACAAAGGAAAAGACTCAGTTGATTCTGACTGTTATAAAAGACTAAAGAGGAAAAGGTTGTAATTCAAACAACATACTAGTAATGCCATTCTTGTAAATTACCAAAGATTTAACTCTTCTGATAAATTGGAAGCATGACTTTTTCCCTAAAGTCAGCTGTTATTTTTAATTTCTGCCAGTGTGGTTGTAAAAATAAGTGCCTAACTAAAACACCCTTTTTCTATACCTTGGCATTTTAAAGAAATATTCTGAAACTCCATGGTTTTGTACTACTATTGCTTAAAACTTCAGTTTAATATACTTATTTTTAATTAATAACCAAAGATGCATACAGTGACAAAAGCATGATAGTTAAACTCAGTTGGAACAAAATTAGTCTTTTTGTTTTTAAAAAAAATCAGAAACACCACAAAATAAATAAATAAGTAAAATCTTCCACAAAATCACACAGGCTGCTGACATCATTGCCAAGTTGTAAAGAATACAAAATAAAAATTCTGGATAACACTGTATCAGGTGCTTACCTTTTTACACTAGAATTCTAAAATTGTCTTTTTTTCCTCTGTATTAATCCCTGGCAGTAAATGCCATCACACATTGACATATTAATGAGCTGAGATAGCCTAACAAAAAGCAACTGATAGCAATAAAACAACCAACCTATCATCCTCTCCTTCTCCCCAAAATTTTCTAAAAACAGGGAGTGGACTGTAGTGTTCATTAGCTCATCCTATGCCTCTCCTCAAATTAATTAATTCATAAATTAGGGCTCTCAAGATGGTGGTTGTTCTCACTCGCTTGCTTAGAAACACCGATAGTACAAAAGGGAGAATAACAACTAATTCTGTTCCAACTACTCACACACACTGCACATGCTACACAGAATCCCACACAGAATCCCACACAGAATCCCACACAGAATCACAGGTTGGAAGGGACCTCTGCGATCATCTAGCCCAACCTTTCTAGGAAGAGCACAGTCTAGACAAGGTGGCCCAGCACCTTGTCCAGACAACTCTTAAAGGTGTCCAATGTGGCCGAGTCAACCACTTCCCTGAGGAGATTATTCCAATGGTTGACTGTCCTCACTGTGAAAAATTTCCCTCTCATGTCCAATCAGAATCTCCCCAAGAGCAATTTGTGTCCATTCCCCCTTGTCCTCTCCATGGGACTCCGTGTGAAAAGGGAGTCTCCATCTTCTTTGTAGCTACCCCTTAAGTACTGGTACACGGTGATGAGATCCCCTCTAAGCCTCCTTCTCTCAAGGGTGAACAAACCCAGTTCTCCCAGACTATCCTCATATGGCAGGCTGCCCAATCCTTTGATCATCTTGGTGGCCCTTCTCTGGACCTCTTCCAGCCTGTCCACATCCTTTTTGTATAGCGGGGACCAGAACATTATGCAGTACTCCAGGTGTGGCCTGGCAAGCGCTGAGTAGAGCAGTATAATGACTTCTTTCTCTCTGCTGGCGATGCCCTTTTTGATGCAACCCAGCATCCTGTTGGCCTTCTTGGCCGCAGCAGCACACTGTTCACTCATGTTGAGCTTTCTCTCCAACAGGACCCCCAGGTCCCTTTCCACAGAGCTGCTCTCCAGCCAGGTGGATCCCAGTCTGTACTGCACTTTCCTGCATACTTGCAGGAAAGAACAACTTAATATTGCACATTTTCCTTATCTAATACACAAGAATTCTTGTTTACAGGTTGACTCTCCAACACCAGTATTCACAGATTTAATGTCCTTGAACTCACTTGAGCCCATCCACACCTCCAGTCCCAGAAAGGCAGTATGGACCTGAAACGCCAACTGCCTTTCTTAACATTTCAAACAAGCTTTTCCAGACAATTTCACTTCCAAAGGTAACATACTTTATAAAGGATTATCGAACCAGTTCATCACAATTTTCAAATCCATACAGGTATATACATAAACATGTACTATAACTGGGACAGTTAGAGAAACAACAGTCTTTAAGCCATTCCACTTCTCATTGATTCCTTGGGAACAGCTTTACTAAAATGGCACCTTGTACCATCTGATCTCAAATTAAACTAAATCCTTTTCATGTGCAACAAGGAGATTGCTGCTATTAATCCCTGGATTTTAATGAGGTACTAACACTAAACTGTTAGACATGACTTTAAAAAACAGTATTCACTTGGATTGCCTGGATTGTCATCCCTGTTAAAGAATATTCATTTCACCTTTCCGTTTTGTTTTCCAGCTTTGTATTTTAGCTTTAATTTCTGCCTCTCTTTTGTTTGATCAAGCTGGTTACTAAGAACTCACTCTTAGAAAGAAGACAGGATACAGACCTAAGATTACATGACAGAAACATTTGATTTCCTGATATGAAAAATAAAATAATTTTTCTGGAAAACCTAGAGGTTGAACATCAAAAATGACAAAAAACAAAGGTGGAGGGGGGCGGGGGACAGGAATGGGATGGGACGACGACACGACACACATCCAATTCAGGCATTACATAACAAAATAAGTATTTTAAGGAAGAAAGAAAAAAAACAAGAGAGATATGGAATCAAGCAAACAGTAGTGTTAGATAAATAAAAGGACTCCTCAAATCACAGTACCCTGTCAGTTTAAAAACTCTTATAGCCAGGTATACAGTCTTTACTACTAACATTGTTCAAACCATGGCTTGGTTGGAACCTAAGTTACTGTTTCTACATACAGAAATCTTTCAGTACTTTTCAGATTCTTTGTTAATATCTTTCTCCAGAAACATCTGAACATGCAGGTCAATAGTCAGCAGAGAGTCTTTTCACAAGACAAAAAGCCCACGTATCTTCAGAACTACCACCGTGCTGGCAGAAAGAAAATTCTACAGAAAAATCTAACTGTACATTTAGCCCTAAATCTATACTTCCAATACCTCAGAAAAATTAGGACGTTTTTCCTCACAAATAGTTTTGAAAACACCTCTATAATTACTCCAAGTGGCAGGGAAACTTCCTTAAAAGAAATGTTTATACCTTGGTTTACTGAAATCACATCTGAGGAAGAAAAACCTTCCCTTTAGTCACTAAGCAAAATGTTTAAGTTTAAATTCATCAAAAATTTTCCATGCAAAATACTAGTTCAAGACAAAACTGTAATTCTGGATATGGTAATGAGTCATGTTTCCTTTAGTCTACACTGAAATGAAAAGTAGTCACAGAAGTGCAAATTATGCTCCCTTTTTAAATAATATCTCCCTACATTGTTCAGGAACATACAGAACAAGACCCCACAGCCTGCTCTGTATACTGGAAATATCAGCAAGCAGAAAAACATTTACCCTATCACCATGCTATTTGTGAAACCGATTACACTGTGTGTTTTCACAGATATTTCTTGAGTTAAACATATTTCCAGGATAAACCTAATACACCAATTTTCTCTTCCTTAAATGAAAATAAAAGGATAAAGAAATGCTCCTCTATGACTTCACCAATATTAAGAAATACTTGGATTGTGACAGTATAAACACCATAGCAGCAGTTTTGAAGACAATAGTTCAGAACTGTATTGAAAAGGAGTCCAGTCTCAGGCAATTACCTTAGAGCATTACAATTAAATAATAGGGAGGCTAAATGAGACTGAAACTGCTGCATCGATTTGACACTATCAATAATTTATATGGGATACCTATTAATCTGTCTATTGCAAAGATTTTTCTTAACCATTTGCCATTTAGAATCTCCTAGCAGGCATTTTAACCTTTTAAAGAAGGTAGATTGGAATTACAGCTTGTACAGAATACAATCATAGTCTACAGTGATTGTTACTATTCTGATGCTTTGGAAAACCCTGCTGAGTGGGAAATGACAGAGCTGCATTTTTAGGAGCCACTAGCTTAGCACTACAACTTGGGTTTCTCTTCCCTTGCTACCATTTTTTTTTTTCCTAAGCCAAAGAACAGATTTTATCAAATGGGATGACATTTTGGGAGCTACTGACATAGCTTATTGGCATCCGTGCACTTTATGTTCACAAATCTAGAAAGTTTGAGAGCCAGATGTTTAAGACTGCTGACACGTATTTAAGTTTTTCCAACCTGTTGATCAGTAGGAGTCTTATCCTTGATTTCAATAGGCTTTCAGTCAGGGCCTTACCTTAGAGAGATAGAGACCCTTTATTGAGAAAACACTGTGCCTCCTCAATTCTCTAGGTGAACTGTGTATTACTCCAGAACTCTGGCACATATTGCTTTGTTGGGGAAGAAGAAAGGAGGGAAGAAGAAAGACTGGAAGGGAGGGGACTTGTTCTGGTTTGTTTTACAAATCTTTACAAAGATTTTTTTTTCCAAATGAGTGTGAAATATGCCAATACTTCAACTGAAAACACAAACTTAAACAACGAAAAAAAATTTTAAAAAAGGTTCAAATATTGCAAAAAATTAACAAGATTAGAAACCTCATTTCTACAGTGTGAAAGATGTAAGCACACAGAATGAGCCAGGTTTGACCATGAAATTTGACATTCCCTATAGGCAAAACTGATCCTTCACAGCATGTGTGTCTCACGTTTCAGTTCACAGAATAGTATTGGCAGATTGTAGGCAAGGAGCAAATCTTTCCAAGGTATTAGTCTGTGTGACCCTCTCAAACTCACATTTTGAGTTTTGGAGGGACCAGAAACTGCTCTGCACATAGAGGTAATTACAGAAAGCTTTCACTGATAAATCCAAGGACACCCCAGATGAGGTAGTGAGTGAGGATTTGGGCCATCTGCCCTTTCTGCTGCTCTCAGTTCACTACCTCTGCTCTGGACAAATCTTCTCCAGTGCCCTGACTGCTAAACTAAAGGGTGAGCTCCTTTGCAGAGCTTATTGCAGTTTCATCTCCAACAAACTGCCAGTCAATCACATCTGGGAAACAGTCTGCTCTGCTAAAACTTATCATCATCTTATTGCAAACACATTTACTTCTAGCCTACCATATAGTTAGTTCTGCCACTGAAACTGAACAGAGAGAGGTGCAATAGAGAAAGGAACAGAAAAAGGAAGAAACAACGGTATGTTTTAATTTTTCTTTTCCTCTCTCATATCCTTGCCAACCTGCTGACAGATAACTAAGTAGTGTAATTTTTAGACAATGATTGCCAAACTAAGATGTAAATTACTAGGAATTACTCTCCAATCTCTATAAGAAGGGAGAAAAGGAAATTAATCATTAGCTTCATATATAAAAACCACACTTTTAAAATACAATGCAAGACTGTTTCTTTGTGCATTAAAATCTTTGCACATTAAGGTCCATGATTGCCTCCATTACCCAAAAAAAAAAAAAAGGTAGCGCTTGCCTAGTCACAAACTAGCTACTGGTACTGAAGAATGCTATAATCTGAAGGCAATGAAATGGAGAAGCAAAGAGGTCAACAGTCTGAGCACCCTTGAACAAAAGTTCCCTTGGAGATGCCAGCTGCAATCTCATTTGTTTCCTCTAACACTTTCAGGTTTCCCTGCTCCTTTCTTTAAAGCTCCTAATTCAGTGGCTGACAAATGATCACTTAAAAAAATCTCTGTACAGGAGTAAACAAGTCTGAATATGTCCACTGAAGATCACTAAGCTCTCCATCATTTGGGATGGGACTAGATTCTGTAAAGTGTTTCTGGCCACACACAGGCAGACAGAGGCACAGACACACAGTTTTCACCACCAGCTTCTCAAAGTTCAGACCAGACTGAAGTTTCATATGTAGTATTTTCTCTTCCTGAAAACTTGGAAGTCAAGTAGACTATTCTGGACAAGGTTTTTACAGAAATGTACTAATTTATTAATTCTTTCTTTCCTACTGTGTCCTGTTATTCCTTATTTCTTACAGTATCCTCAGAAAGTAAGAAAGTAAATTGTCTTCTCCACATACAGAACGGAAACTGCTGTGAGCAAGTTTCTGATAAATCCCAGTGCAGAAAGTCAAGAGAAGAGGAGGACTCAAATGGATGCACATTGAAGACAGTTGAAAGGAAAGGAAAATATAAGGAAAAATTCTGTATCCCCCCGAGAATAACCAAAAATAGCCTCTTCCTTGTATGTCCTTACTTCCCCAAGTTTGGTTTTCTTTCATTAATAACAAAACAAAGCTTCTTTCCCCTCTTGCAAGAGCTCTTTAGAAGTGCAACATGTGGAGACAGGATCTGAAAGACAGAGTATCATCTTTGGCTGCTCCAGAGAAGAAAACAGCAGAAAATAAGAACAAATAAGGCATGTGATTCTGGAACAGCCTCCCTTTGGTGAGGCAGTTTTGGAAATGCAACCCCTTCCTACACACATGGACATCACTGAAGGCAGATGCAAGCCCTACCACTGCCATTTAACTATTGTCTCAGAAGCTTTCAGCCCTGTAAAAGTTTGTTTTCTGGGCACAGGACACATCAAATGGCACACCAGGCTCTCAAGATTTTAACATCTGGCTGGCTGTCCAAGCTCTCCTTCTTGGATAAAACTCTGAATTCAAAATTATTATCATAAGCATCAGAATACTCCTGGTGTCTCTATGATACTGATCCATTTTTCAAGGATAAAAGCAATCATTTAATCTCAGGATACATTGTACTTTATGAAAGATTCTCTTTGCTTTTACTAAAGAGGCAGCATATGTTCACTGTAAATTTTGGAAAGCGTTAACCTTAGCAACAGAAAGTTCATAACCAGCATGTCTACTGTATGTTAAGAAAAAACATCAAAACAGTTGAAAAAAACTGGCTCATCAGAAGTGAATAATCACCCTTCAAAAAGTTCTCTTCAATGCTGAAACATGCATGCAGGAACAGAAAAGTATGATTTCACAGGGTGACTATTAGACTGCACTGTTTCTTCTCCACTTGTTCAGACCACTGGAACAGACACACAACTCGTTATTCATGACATATTAACATAACTGTGACAATAAATGGGATCCTAAGCAGCACCAATGTGCTACAGAAATTAACAGGAGGATCCTAACTGACATACTACCAACCCATGAGCACCTCATTCTGTTAATTCTCCAGCCCATCAGGTGCTCCTAGAGCCACACTGAGGTGATGATCTGGAATTGCAACACAGGGACATGCATCAAAACTCCCAGTCTATGAAGGAAGAAAGTACAGGATAATATACCCAAGTCTTTCTATTTTACCTTGGTCAAAGCAGCTAATGATATTGCAACAACAGCACTTTCCACCTCTTGCAGCTATGTGTAAGCTATTCACATAACCACACATATTGCCTTACTACACCTCAATCATTACATAAGAGGCAAAAACCAAAAAATGTACCACTTCCACCCTTCCCAATGAAACCAGGCATACATACACCTCAGGAGTTACCACTAGCACTGTTTTAAAGGAAAGAGAAGATTGAGGCTTAGAAATATGTGGTCCTATATATTCAACAGTTTATTGATGGTGTAACTGATATACCCTACTGAATCATATAAACAAGCATGAGAGATTTGATCTTTTCACTTCTGAAGGTATCCCAGCTGGGGTTTTCCCTTCTCAGTCTATCTATGCAACAGTGTGTGACCACAGAAGTGCACAATAAATGCTAATGCACTTATCAAGGAATTCCCCTCTGCTCTTCTGCAGCAAGAAATGTAGGAAATAGTACAGAAGAGGCACACAGTAAGCCACATTAATCAGCTTCAAAGATGCTCTATTTGTGTGGCTGCATGCACTCAGGAGAAAGAACACACTACTTTCTCCATTGCAAGGACTGCTTTCCTTCAGCAGTTTGCCAAGTAACTGCCTTCTAGTATCTATGCTTAACCCTACAGATGCCTTTCTTTGGAGTTCTTGCCATTCTGTGAAGAAGTTCTGTTCAATAGCCCAACTGTTACCTGCAGAACATCCAGCACAGTTTTACACTTGATGACACAAAGAGAAATATCAGAACACAAGCAGGACTGTGCAACAAAAGACGTATCCCTTCACAACTGTCTTAATTTGGCATCCAAACAAAAAAAAAAAACCCAAACAAAAAGAAACTCTCACCCCAAAGAAAATTAAAGATTGACTGCCATTATTCTAATGTTCCTCAAAGAACAAGCCCAAAAAGAACAATGAAAATGTAACAATCAGTCAGTGCAACACAGAAAAGAGAATTCCTGCACTAGGCAATGAAAGCCTCCAGTACTGTAAGCGCTAAAGCTGCCCCATCCTGACCAATGAATTTCACTGCAGATGCTGGCTGAAAGGTAAGACCTCTATTTATCAGTCATGCACCTTTAAAAATAAATAAATGCTATTCCTGGCTAAACTAAAACAAGACCGTAAGTAGAATGCAGTACCCCCTCTTCACCTCACCCTGCCCAGCTCATCAATCAGAAGAAGCACCGCAGAGCACATCCCAGGACAGGAGCTGAGCCCCACACATTCCTCTGCCATGTGACCCACCACTGAGCCTTCCCTTACATCTGGGGGGAGGCAGAGGAAAAGGTTTCATTTCATAGGGTGACAAACAGACACCATCCACGTATGAACGAGCATAAGCTGATATGGTGGTGCTGTAAGTCTTCAGACCACCAGAAATGCTATCCCTGAGAGATAACAGCACTCTCAATTTTTTGCTTACAGTGTTTCAGAAACAGCATCCTAGGATGAAAGACACAATTTCACTGCAACACACTGAGGAGAGGTGCTCTTCAGCCCCGTCTCCAAATGTCAATGTTGCAGTATTCCCATGGGGAAAGAAGAGATGCCTCCACTCTCAAGGGCCAAACACCTGCAGCTCATTTCCCTGTCACCAAATGCCCCCCTTACTGCATTACATAGCCCAAAGATCTCTCCCCAATCATGGCCTTCCTACGCGACATAGTAAGTAACAGCAAAATACTGAATATCTTAAAGTTTCAGAGCAGCAGGAAGAAAACCAGAAACAAACTTCACACAAAACACCTCAAATAACAAAAGGCATTGTCAGTACTGCTTATTTATTGAAGTTACTTAAATCCTCTAATTAGATGTTATCTGAAAATTTCTAGAGGTAGGGGAGGGGAAGGGTTTAAAATTCTTGCCATTGTCACATAAAACAAATAGGAGTGTGGCTTCCAGATAAAAATTGTATTGCCTTCTATGACATTGAAGTCCCTCTATTTTTCCCCAAGTATATTTCTCTCGCTCCCTTCTGTGTCTGGAAAATATCCTGCAAGTATATTTTGAATGCAACATAAAAGCCCTCATATCAAAGGCAAACAGAAGAAACCAAAAAATTTTGTCTTTAGAGGAAGTCACATTGCTATGGCTGTTGACTCCTTGAGTGGGAGGCAATAGCTGGATTGCCAGTTTGCCTAGTCATTGTGCAAGCAAATAACCATGTTCTACTGAGCAGGTAATAGCTCTGGTTATTAGATTACTTATCTTCTCTAACACCCAATGACAACCCACTTTCATTTTCCATGATTTTCAGAACTTCATGATTTATCACCAAATCGAGGCCATGAATAAAGCCATCAGGAATGCACCGAGGGAAGTGTTTTCTTGAGCACAGAGAAGCCAGTACCCGCACCACGGACATCATGCTCCAGCCTGAAACAAGCAAACTCTGAGAAAGGGGACTGATCCCTGGGAAATGCAACTGCAGGCATGAAAAGAATACCACCAGGCCTCCATGAAAGGAGGAGGCCTATTCAACAGGTATTGTACTTATGCTAGATTTCTGACACATACACAGAGGTGTATAACAGAGAAGAGTTCAGCAAGGTTAGATTGTCTCAGACTTCCTTCCTCTCTTGTGCTCTTAAGATAGTTAAGCCTCTCATTTATCTCAACAAATCCAAAATTGTCCCTTTTTCCTCAAAAAGAGGGAGAGAAAAATAATACAACACACCAAGCCTCACTGTATTTTCTTCTAAATTATGCACTTGTACTTCTATCAGCAGAAGTGTAATACCTTGGCCTGAAGCCGATCAGAAATCCCTCATAATGCATTCAGTAGGCCAAATCAAAACAATACATAGCTTATGACTGTGGGGTAAAGAAACTTGAAGGTCATATTTAATCTGCTGCAGCTCATCATGTTCCTTCAAATGGAGGCAGAAGGTTAACTGGCAGGATCTGCTCTTCAATTCCTGTTATTTCCAGTGGAAAGAGCTAAGCAACAATGTTCTTTTCTCAGTACTTCATGAAGAGGATCAGAAAAAAAAAATCCTAATGTTAAGGGAACACAGCTCAGTTGAAGGGAAGATGAGCAGAAGAGCCTTGCAACACAATGAAGAGGAAACACACCTCCTTAGTGCAACTCAAAGTTGGGTTTTGGGTGTATTAAATTATGAAACTGAAAACACAATTCAAGTTTCATAAAGCATGGAAACACCTTCCTCTTGTTTCAAAAAGGGATTCTAAACCAGCAGACCAATGGACAGGTAGCACTGTTGCACATTTGGAAAACTGCTGGGTTTGCACAACAAACTTTTGTTCATCAGGTAAAAAGGGGGATTGGATAGAAAATACTAGGTTCTACCCTCAGCTTTACAACTGCCTGTATGTATGTAGGAAAGTAATTTATTAGTTTGATCCTGTAGAATTTATTCTCTTCTCAGTTTTTCTCCACACCTAAAACAGAGGTAACACACTTATCTTTTACTTACTCTAGTCTTTTCTGGGTTTCTTAGCACCATATATAAGAGGTAGTAGGAACATTAATATTCACATCCACTACACATTAAAACTAAGAGTAAGATTAATAGGAATTAATATTCTTAACCTTCTGCCATATAAACTAATCACAAAAAAATCTATGGATTTGTTAGCAAAAAAGAGGGGGGGCAGGGTGGACACAAGGATCATAGAAAGGAAGGGGGGAACCAACAACAAAACCCTCAAAACCAAAACAGTCCTATTGCACTGATGGAATTGAAACGATCTGTCCCTCTTCACAAGCACCACACTGAGCTGACAAACTAAATCTCTCTCTTTGGTTGAAGGCCAAATTAAAATGGAGCAATGTAAGAACTCTTCTGACCCAAAAGTAATCCACTCAATCATATAATGCTTCCCTTTCCTTCTAGTAAAATGAATAGACCTCCTTAGAACCTTCTTCCTTGACAAGTCCTTGACAGAAGAATGTGAATCTGGACAGTTAAATGAATCAATCACCAGCTGCTAGTCTAGGGCCAAGATGGTGAGCCAAGGGGCCTGCCAGAGTTCACTGACCACTGGTCAAAGCAGGACAAAGGCTTTGCCTCTATGAATAGCCCGCTCCGGGGATCCAAAGGTCACTTAGCTGCCTTGGAAACGGTCCCCTTTGGTTATTTAAAGTTCTCAGGCTATTCTGCCACAGATATTATTGTTTCAGGTGGTCACCATCTTTCCTCTTCATAAGTTCAAGAAAGGCCAGGCAACCATTATTTAGGTAAACACAAGAAAAAGACAAACACGGCACCAACTAACTAGTGAGGAAAGGAACAATTAAAATAAGCCCAAATAGTGCTTTACATTTCCACCCATTTCCAGCTTCTGAACATGCCTGTGAAAAACATCCTCAGAGAAGGACGGTCCCTGTACACAAAGGGCAAGATCCCCAACAGGAGCCAGGCGCATACCTTGCAGTGAAGGCACAAGGTGTTGAATACTTCACTGCCTTTGAGATTTCTTACATAAATGTGTCAAGAACAAAAAAACCCACCCAGTATCAGGGCTTTTCTCTAGTCATGACTGCTGTGCTGTATTTCCAGAAAGCTGTCCTATGGCTCAAGGTAAGGCCTGTAGCCTAACAAGTAGGTGGTACTCTAGGCTATGCACTGGAATAAATACTTGAGAAAAGAGACAGACCAGATGAAAGAGAAGGTGAAGCCCACAGGTGCTAACTCTGCCACAGCACTGGAGCCCCCAGTCCTCCCTGGCACCTACCTAACACTGTGCACCGCAAAAAAAGCTCTTCTTCCATAAACCAGCAATAAACCAGATTTCCTCTCAGTCAGGTCACAGAGAGAGTAAAGGTTGCACTGACAACCACCAGAGAGTGTACAGGTAAGCACTCACCTAAGCCCTGTCCACACACAAGCTGAAACTGTAATCAAAATTATAAGTTAAATGTGGGTTTTGTTAGTACTGTGCTAAAATGGTTTCCTAAATCAGATTACGATCTGATAAACCATACTACCGACAGGTTTATAAATGTTGCTGCAGACCTCTACAGTGTCTTCGTTGGTCAGTAAACCTTTATACAGATATATTTTTTAAAATTTTCTGAGGATTATTATTATCAAGTTAAAGCTATTACTAAATACATGCTTAAACATCAACCTGTGTTTTGGTTGAATCAAAAGGTTCTGATAAACTTACTTAATTTGCCTCAGAAGTTGTCACAGTGCCCCCTGTTATGAGTCTTTTTTTCCTGACACCCTGCCTATGTAAAATTCTAATACTTTCAAGCATATTTATTTCATTTTTTGCTGCATTATATACATCATTAGATAAACGAAGCTAACCCCTAAACTTTTCCACTAACATAGCATTCAGTATATCTGCCTCTTACATGTGTGTATACACACACACAGAGATCAATATTTCCAAACCCAAATGCTCAGAAGTTAGGAAACCGAAGAAATTAAGCTGCTTATGTAACTGATTTGCTCTGTTTATATACATGCTGTAGGAAATAATCCAACTGCACAATCCCACTTCCCCCACTATTCACAGCACCAAATGAATGGCACTCACATAATGAGCATCTATTCAATATTTTGTTTTCTCTTCTCTGTTCAGTGTGTGGCCTCATTCCTTATTTAGTAGACTTTACTAAGCACTGCCCTGAAGACAGTTATTAACTTCCCTATGGCCTTTTCCGCAGGGCTCTGCACTACAGTTCCTCACAAATGTTAATGCATCTACTCTCACAACCTCAAGATGACATTCTATTATTATTTTAATTTTACTGTTGGGTATGGAAAAACAGGTGGATGGTGGCCCAAAATACTCACTAAATTTAGGTGTCCAAGACAAGACACTGATCCTTCGCAGCACTCCATGTGTTGCAACCACAGCTCCCCCAACTTGTTGCAGCTCCAACTGATCAAACCTCAGGACCTTGTATCAAACGCTGAGACCATAAGAAACATGTAATCACAGACTTCCCATAAAAAGTAGGGACAAGCTGACATGCATCACATTGTAGAAGCTTCTGGATGAAGCAGTGATGCAATTTAAATCCTCCAAAGCTCCCCTGACTGGGAGGTTTTTCTTTGTCTTTCTGAAGTTCCCAAGGGAAGTCCAGGACTTGTGGGTCCACATTCCACGTCCTGAAAGATCAGCTTCTCCAATGGGCTCACTCTCTTGGGTCAGTCTTTGCCAGCCCCTCGGTCCTCTCCCACTCCCAACTTCCACCCATGGTAATCTCCAAACCGAACCAACCCTAGGTCTCACTCCACAAGCTTTTCCTTAATACTAGACTCTTCCCACAAATGCATTTCTCTTCCCTTTCCCAACCTCTAGATACATGAGACCACTTGCACCTCCACTTCACCCACTTCCCCTCTCAAACTTCCTCTCCAGGTAATTAGACCATTGTTTTCACTTCAACTTTCGATGCTAGCTGGTTTCTCCACACAGTGTTAGGTCACACTTTAGCTCCTCGATTCAGAAAAAAGGCAAGCCCACAGCTTCCTAGGGTTGCTTAGAGGGAGAGCCCAGCTCAGTGTTCACAACACTGGGAAAGCAACATGCTCAGCACAAACAGTATCTTCTGTGACTCTAGCTAGCCAAACGGAGTAAGTCTGCACTGAACATTTAAGAAAAAAAAAAAGAAAAAAGTTTGAGATTTTTCCTCAAAACTTACAGAGCAACCGAATTTAGAAATAGCAACAACAAAACCTACTTCCAGACACAAAGACGGCTGCCCCAACAAATCCCATGTCTCAGTTCCTTAAGTAGACTTTCCCATGCTATCCTAGTGAAAAACAAAACAAAACAAACCAGAAAAAGCAGTTTCATCTTGAGTTTGTTCTAGGGAACAGGATAAACAGTCCTGCAGAAGTACACTGTGTTGAAAGAAAAAGAATTAAAGCAGTGATTGATAACTGACATGACAAACTTCTATCCAAATGGTTAACATGTCAGAAACTTAGCAACTACAGTCCTGCAATATAAATATTTGGTAAATTTAACAGCAGGGTGCCACCAGCCCCCTTAGGATAAGATCATCATTTGCACAAAACAACGTAGCAGAAGAAAAGTCTACCACCAGTGTTTTTTGCAAGAGTCATGATTAAAAGCATCAACAGACTCCATCCCTACTATGTAAAAATAAAGTTTCGCAGCCAATTCTCTTTCTTGGGGTAGCATTTACATCTCCTTAGAAAATCATGGGGGTTTTCCCACTGATACAACTCCAGTCTCTGCTATTCCTTCGGAAACTGTCCTGCTAGGAAGACTACAGCCAGGCCCCTCTAAAAATTCAAACCTACTTCACCTTACCTACCACAAAAATTTTGACGATTTTGAATCAGAACACCTGAGTGAAGTTATCTTCTCAGTGCTGTTTCTTGAGATGGTCAGAGCTAATCTACCAGTTCGTAGCTGCTAAAAAGTGAAGACAGACTCTTCCCAGGTGGTCCCAAATCCCCGCTACTCTTGCCTACTTACCTCCAGCCAGCTCTAGCACTTGTTAGGTAACAGAGAAAGACAGTTCAAATCATCACAGCTAACCACATTAGTCATATAACTATGTAGTAAAAAAAAAAAACAACAAACCAAACAAAACCCAAACACAAACCACCAAACCAAACCCAAAACAAACAAACACAAACCACATTAAGAGTGTTTGATAACCTGGCAGAAAAAAATCAGATGAGCACCACAGACTGCACAAGTGATATGGCATTAACTGCATCCTAATCTACATTTCCAAAATTTCAGAACTACTGTTAGCTGCTTTATCTTTAAAGCGCGATCTATTTTTCCCTTTTTACAAACTAGTGGACTGATTAACCTTCTTTATATTCCACTGCAGTTTCTTTTTTAATAGCTTAATATTTATGTCATCAGTAGACTTTCATACCTAATACACACCAAAAATCCCACAGGCTACTACTAATGAAAGGCATTAAAGAAAATGTCAATATTACAAACGTTCATCTAAACACAAAGCACAGATTTTGAATGTGCTTTATTCTCTCAGTAGGAACTACTCCCAGTATCACCTCTGGTGCACAAAGCATAATATGCCTTTGACACAGCTCTAAAATGAAAGAAATACTGTTTCTGAAGTGTAATAAAACTAATGAGAAATGTTTATGATATTCTTAAAATTGACGGCTTTCAGTAAAACCTCTGACCATAAATGAGCCTAATTCACTACCGTGTATCTCACAATGATACCTATTAGCAGATTAGATATCTTGCCCTTTGTGCAGAAAAATAGTTTCCTGAAGTTATTTTATGATAGATAAGTATAAGGGTTTTTCTAGTGTGCATATTTTTTATTATTATTGCTTATTTATCTTAAATAAAGTCATACTAAAACAGTAATTATATGGGGGGGAGGAATAAAGCACTGTAGATTTCAGGGATTCACCATCTGAAAGCTTTTATTCTTCCACAGCGAATGAAAGTTATGACCTTTGACATGTGGCCATGGTGCCAAAGAAACTGCTCATAACTGTGTGTCAGTAAAGAAGCAGAAATCAATAAATTCATTTAATCCAGTGAACTATTATGTAGCAAGACACGATTTATTTTAAAGAGCCAACTGCTCTATTTTTTCTCTCGAAAGACAAAAATTGTATGTAATTTTTTTGGATATTCAATTTTTGGAAGGTTTTACAATATGAACATTATCTTCGATCCATTAATAAATATTTTAGTTATGCCAAAATTTGTTAGTACATTCATTCCTGTTTGAAAGATCCCTGATACAGTTGAATTCAGGTAGCACAATAGGAACACTAGCAGGTGGGCAAATACCCTATTAACAACCTCTACCATTATTAGAGATAGGTATCCACCAGAATCAAACACAAGCAGGTGCATATTTTTTTCCTACACTGGGTGCTCAAGAGCAGAACAAATGAGACATTGTTCATCAGTCCAAACACAGTAATTTTAAAAGACCAAATGAAGCACTGGTCTACAATGTATATTATAAAGGCTTTCAACAAAGCATTTGGTCATCTACCATATATTTTATGTGGGTCAGCAATAAGGTACATCAGTTAAAGATGACGACCATTGAAAACAAGTACTAAATGTCACAAAACTCCCATCAATGCTACCAAGAATTCCATAGTTAATTTCTTGTACACTGTATCAATGCTTATGTATTCTAGTGTTTAGTATATCGAAGAATTCCAAACAGTAGAAAACATAATTATTTCTAGAAATAAAGTTCACACGGGGGGGCGGCGGGGGAAGAAGAAAAAAATGAAAATAAAATTTACTAACTGGTATAAACATTAAAAAAAAAATCTACTAATGAGAAACAAAAACAAAACAAAAAAAATCCCCACACCAAATTATGTCTCCACTTCCAAAATAAATGAAATACTAATACTAATTTTGAAAGCATAGGTTAATGCATCTGAATACAAATTCACATGTACCAGTTCCATGAGCCACCGTGGATTTGTATTATGATCATTTTTACAATAGTTTGATCATGTGACAAAATTGAGCTGCCTTCCTGGCACAGACTAGCTTAACAAATAAAAGCAGTATCTACCTTCAACCTCTATTGAAGATCAACAATAAATCTGCTTGCAAACTGTGGGCCACAGGGTTGTCTGCATAAATAAGCATTAAAAGCAAGATGAAAAAAAGACCTGGTCATATGCTCACATATGCTTTCGGGGAGGGGGTTGGGCGAAGAAAGTTTCACCCTTGTAATTTGGGACACGCTGTGTACAAAGTTTCTCTCTCCTCAGGCAAAATGACAGAGTCATGCCAGAACTCCCAGAGAATATTTCCAGTTAACATCAATTTGCCAGATGTCACAGACAAGTTTAATGAACAAAATGATAAATTTCGATCAATGGCTTCATAAAGTCAATGAATTCTCATTACGAAGAACATATATAATGAACAGCTCTGCCTGAGGCATGTTACAGTTATTAGAGGTTTACTAGACATCTTGATGTGGACAGTGAAATGGTAATTTAACAATTTACACAAGTTAATTGGCTGATAAGTTACCTAAACAATTATTAATATGTTGAAGATTGTACAAGCATGAATAAGCAAAAAAAATATTTAAAACTCCTCTGCACGCTCAAAGACCTTAAGACTAATTTTAAAGTTTCGTTGAAAAGATAATGGCTTATTTGATAACTTCCACTTGCCACAAGTTCTAAAACAAAAAACAATACTGTGTAACACTGAACTGTTTTTATTGTACATTGTATTGGCTACCAAAACAGCTTTTTCTTAATCATAATTACCAACTGATTCTGAAGTGACGGCCAAACCACTTGAGAGAGGATATTATACTTCTGTCAAATCATTTTTTACCTCATCTAAATTTGGGGTCAAGACTGACCTCAAAGTATCTTATGACACTTCCCTCCTCTGTCACAGCTGTGAAAATAAAGCTCCACTGGAAAACAGTACCTCCTTCCAGTCATCAGACAGGAATAAGAAACAAGAGGTCACCAGAAAAAGTTTTGAAAATCCAAAACAATGATACAGAATATATGTGACAATTTATAAAGAGAAAAGGGGGGAAAAAACCCAAACCTGACTACAAGCAGCAAAATCAGCCCACATCTGATACAAGAAAGAGAAAAGATTGGGAACATGGGAGAGGACACAAATTATGAGAATTTTGAATATTTGACCATATCAGCAAATAAATATAAAGTTTTTTTCTATTTGAAACTTTTTCCTCTCTGTTTGAAGATGTACAGGAAGCGAGTGTCTCTCAATACAGCCTGAAAGAACTGACAATCCCCCTTTGTAAACAGGCTGATAGATGACTTCCAGGATTTTAATGGGAGAAGAGAAGGCTGGTCATTGCTATTTTGCATAAGAAATGCATGCTGCAAATGTTGAGGAGATACAGAAGAGTAAGTTATTTTTCTAATCCTATTTTAATTTGTTTTGTCTTAATCTGAAATGGCTCAAAAAAAATCAAAACTCAATCTTTGCTGGAAGATTCCGAAAGATAGTTGGTATAATGCAAGATTTTCTTCACTCTGAGGGCAGTGAGGCACTAGAACAAGTTGCCCAGAGAAGTGTTGAATGTGCCATCCCTGGAAGTGTTGAAGGCCAGGCTGGATGGGGCTTTGAGCAACCTGGTCTAGTGGAAGGTGTCCCTGCCCACAGCAGACCAGTTGGAACTAGGTGATCTTTAAGGTCGCTTCAACCCAAATCATTCCATGATTCTAAAGTTTTATAAGTGAGTCCTGTATCTATGAGGGTGTCCAAAGATGAGCTAGTACACATGTGGTAAAATTACACAGTTCAATTAAAAATCCAACATTTTTTCTACTTTCAAGAATTCTATCAATTTGTCAGTGATACCATTAAGATATGAGGGTTTTGCATGAGAAATTCTGATCTACTGAAACAAGAACAATGTAATCAATCCACGTGCACAGGATTATTATCTGAAGATGTTAAAAATCAAATCTGAAGATAGAGTTGCTTCTGTTCACAGAATCCCCTTCAGTTTCCAACATTCATGCATCACTCCATGCAACATATACATCACAAGCTGTAAAGACTTAGTTTAACTGCCCCCTAGCTATGTATTAAAAGAATACCAGGTTACATGTTTAATGCTTGCAGTAACTTTTACAAAGCCCTTACCCTGGTCAGTCAGGTGATTATTTCTTTCAAAAATGTCTCTCATACGCAAATAATTTCAAAATGGAACGACTGCACCTCAGAGCTAAAGGGCAAGTTTCCATTACACATACTTCTAAGACAAGGCATATCATTGCTATTATTAAATTCAAAAAAATAATTTTAGCCTGTTCTGAGGTTAGAGGACTAGGATGAGGTAAGTTTTGCTGCTTGGCCATCGATATACCACTCAGTGCAGCGTGTAACTAGAGACAAACTCTTTTCTCCTTTCTAAAATACTCTATTCGTCCTACCTAAAGCTGTGATTCAGAAAGGTCTGCCAATTTTGGACAGAACTGGAAACAGAATAGAATCTGTTGCCCGTTCCAGCATCTACTTAAACATGAGCTTGGCAAAGATGTTCCATATCTGAATACAGATTTAGTGAATTGCCATGTTTTGAGACAAACTCCATCCTACCACCAGTCCTTTAATATCAGCCAGTACGTAGGAAGCTTTAGTCCTAAGATTCTGTAGGTGGGAAAGGATATCGAAGACTCTCTCTGCAGTTAGATTCATGCTTTTCACAACAGATTTCTGTTATAATTCAGGAAAAACAAAAATCTTACTCCTTGCTGTCCAGGAGAATTTTACCAGGATTCTTAGGGCAGACGCCACTTTTAAACACAGTTCTTGTCAAAGGCTGAAGATGTAATTTACTCAGTGGTATTTTACCATTGAAAAATTGGTAAAATAGAAGTCAAAGTATAACTGTAAGGTTTTTAGAGGAAAAATGTCAATTATTATTGTCTACCGAAGGGACTGCTGAGATTTTTATTATTTTTTTTTTAATACTGACTTAACTGAGCAGATGGTTCAGCTGTATTTTCTCATGTAGCAACGCCCCTTAAAAACTGCCATTGAGAAAATCGTTTAGTGTCTACTGAGGTATCCAAAGGCAAGACTTCCACACTTGCAGATTATTAAATATTTTTGATGTTTTTATAACAGAGAAGCCCTGCTCTTTGGATTTTCAGTTTTCCAAGGGTTTTTTGGGTTGTGGGGTTTTTCTGGGTTTTTTTGGTTGTTTGGTTGGTTTTGGTTGTTTGGTTGGGTTTGGGTTTTTTTTCTTTTTTAGAAAAACAATTCCTTGGTCTATGTTATACAAGGTAAAATTACATGACCTGGCTGTTTCTTGTACACTCATTATTTTAAACCAATGCCCAGATTTAGTGACAGGAAGAAATATCCCAAGTGAAAACAATACAGTTGCATTACTTTTCTACTTTCCTTTCATTTCTCAAGATCACCTGACATCCTTTTTTTATCCAACAAATCCCCTACAACCACAGAGATGTAGGATATGGGTGGCAGCCTTGCGCCTTCATGCTCTTTTCCTGTATTAACAACCCTAGACACTAAGGACAGGTTTCTAGAAGGAGCTGGGACAGAGTGCATCACATGCTCTATGAGCCTGGCAAGCCTCCATGCCCATGACTGCAGGAAACTACTTAGTGAGGGTTCTACCTGTTTCCTAGTTGTATAAGAAAAGTTCTTGTCTGTTCTCAGTTTTGCTAGAACTTTGCAATCAGCACATTTCCATTTGTTTCCTATTCCAGAAGTCATTCCTTTCCTCAAAACTTTGCCTATGTGCAGAAGCAACTTCATGAGGTCATTTTCAAATAATTTATGGGAATAAGTGTGTATTCTTACTACTTTAGTCAGAAGATGAAATGAGTTTATACAGGTATAAACCCAAGAACCATAATTACAGAAGATGAAATAACTGCACTCCTTGCTGACTTTCTCCCTCCCCAGTAGTTAGGTCCCCAGTAACCGTTCCAGAGATGGTGAAGTAGTATCTTGGTACATTGCAACTTTTACCTCATATTAATGATTAAATTCTGATAATAGATTTCGATATAAAGCTTGTTGTCAGTATTCTTATGTCTTTTATAACATGTTCATTTTCAGTATTTCATTTCTCATGTTGCATTCTACTGCCCTGACATGCAGTAAGTGAGAAGGTACTCAATGAATACTATCACAATTCCTACCATTGAAGTGTTCAGACTAGAAGCAAACATAACTTCCTCAAGCTTAACTACTGAAAAATCTACAGAGTTTTCCTATCAGCCAAACTCAGGCAATACCCTCACCACAGCAGGAGCTTTAAAAGCTGTTTAGTGTAACAGTGGCACAGAAAGACTCGGTACCCTGAAACCTTTACTGCATAAAATACAAAGATTGCACATTCTGTGATTTTGGGGTTATGATAATAAGACCTAAAGTGAACTTCATGAGCACACAGCAGACCTATGTGCATCTGGGGGCAATGATACCTAGTTCTTATCCCCCTAAGTTGCAGATGCACTGATGTATGAGAAACCTCCTACCAGAAGCCAAACAGGGAGGGACAATTGAGAAACAAGCACTTTGGAACAAGGCCTTGAGAGGGTAACTCTATTATCCAGATGCCACTTAGTTTACTTTGCCTTCATAAGTGTTCATGTTGTTAAAAACAAAAAAAACTTCCACTCACCTAAGGAGATCAAATTCGTTTTCATTCTAAAAATAACTAATCAGAATTACTGTTAAGAGTTATGAAACAAAGTAAAAGCAGTAAAGAAAATCTGTCCAGTACTTCTTATTTACATTTTCCTCAAATATATTAGGAAAGCCACCTCCCTCCAAAACTTTTATATACAGAAAAAAAAAAAACACAGAAGAGGAAGTTACAATAATTTTATAAAGTAAGTCACAGACAAACCCTCCACGCTTCAGTGGTTTCACAACCATCTGCTGTTTCTCTCCAGCTACTACAAAAGTAACAATTTCATCCACACAAACAAAAAAAGTGTAGGTTTTGGAAGGCTGCCAGATGGATTTCTAACTCCCAACACAGATCATCTAATGCAACTTTTTTTTCCTCCTCTAACTCAATTGTGGAGACAATCTACTTCAAAATGTAGATGCTGCTTAAAATGCTGCTGCTGCTGCTGCTTAAAAGCTACATAGGGGTTGACCCTAGTAACTAATGTTGACCATACAACCCACACTTACTCAACAAAATGTGGATACTTGACATTGTTGATTACTTTTTCACTTAGGTGGTGATTACCAGTTATAAAGACTGGAAGTAATCAATCCCAATTTAACAGCTGGGCCTATTGATGAAACAACAAAAAAAAAAAAAAACAATGCAAAACTAAACAAATGATTACGTCCACAATTTTGGAGATAAGATGTGGAAAAATACAAAATCCTGAGGAAAACGCACAAAAACTAAGCACAAATTTATATAACAATGGAAATGACCATATTTCTGTAAGGAAAATGCTTAGTAACTTTTAAATTCTTCCTCCAAGATTCTCTTTTGTCATTGTCTTAAATTGCTCTGCACACCATCAATAGCCACAGCTGTTAAATTGTGAGGATGTGACAAAAAGTCTTTAGGAAAACAACTGCTCAGAGTGAGATCTTTTCTTTAGGATAATCAGAGCTGGCTGACAAAAGGGGGCCTTAATAAATGCCCTTTCAACAATTTCTACACCAAGAAATGCAGAGGGAGAGGGAGGGGGAAGAAAAGGAGCGGGGCGGGGGAGCACCACACTGCAAGAACAGAACAGCATCCTTTGCTGGTGTACATTGCTTTGCAAGTAGAAGAGAAATCTCAGTAGTTTAGTGCATGTATCACAGGTAGAACTTGCACCAGGTAAGAACCGAGTTCCTCTGGTCACAGCCCTGAACAACTTCTAGTATGGTACCATGTTTTCCTTCAACATTTCTCACGTAGGTGAAGGTTGTATTTAGCTACAGGGTATACAATGCCAATAAGACGGAGCATTCCTTTAAAAAAGCAGCTGGTAAAAACTTTATACATTTTAAAGTTACAGTGACAAAAACTAGTAAAAGCCGTAACAGCTTTGGCCTTACTAGGTAGGAAGAAAAGCAAATGCATGAAATGCCTCAGTTTGGCATTATGCTTCACACAAATTTGAAACTGAGGTGTTGAGGAAACCCATAAAAAGCTCACTTCTCTAGTGACACAGTAGTAGAAACAAACACTGTTCATGTGCACTAAGTAAAGTTTCATACATTTTTTTTCCTGGCAACAACATTAAAGCCCATCCCTTAGTCTGTGGAAGTGTTCTTATGAGTACAAACCAGTCACTGCTGAAAGAATAGGGGATGCCCTAGCACCAAGAGAAAAAAAAATAACTAGTGGTTACGTCTTAAAAGGATGTTGAAGGTTTCTTCTGTGAAGGTGGTGTAGGAGTTCAGGTCAAAAGATGTCTGGGGGAGTTCTAGAAGACAATCCTATAAGAAAAAGTTAAGAAGGAAAAGATTTCCCAGTTTTCTTATTTCTTCAGTGTATCCCAGTTAAAGAACAAAAATCTTACTGCACTTTATCACCGTTATCAACTGACATTGCCCACCAAGGCATTAAATGTCCTCTTCCTGCCTTAAATACTGGCATATAAATGCACTAAGGCTCAGCCTTGCGCACTCTCAGCTTAAAAACTGATCCTCCTCTCAAGACATTCAAAGGAACTAATCAAAGCAATAGCAATAAGACAGCACTTGTAAAGACGTAGAAGAGGAGCTTCCTCAAACTGTCTGCAACCACACCAGTTCTACAGCATTAAGAGTTTGCCATCTCTTTTAATACAAGACCATTGTCTACAACAGCCATTTACCATTTTACTTCCACCTCTGTCAAAAACCACTTCTGCTTCCCAGCCCCACCCTTCCATCTCAGAATTTGTTCCTCTCTCCATTACTATTTAAAATTAAACATACCTTTGAGGTCTAGATGCATTTGGAAGATACCTGAAATGACAGGTTCCATACAAAATGAAAACTATATTGTTAGACCACAATTATTAATCCCTTCATTTAAGGCAAAATACTAACATTAATTTAAAAATTAGTAGCAGAAGGGCAAAGTTTTTGCCTACACACATCCCATAAAGGCCGCAGTTTAACACTTACTTTTGCAATGGTCTAAGTTTCAGTAGCCTTCCTCTGTCCCCACTAAGCCTTCCCATGTCCACATCATTCCCCTCAGTTACGTCAGTGCGACCACTGTGAGCAGCTCCATGACAAATCATATCAAGGAACTCATTTGGGTTAAACACCATCTTTTGTTTTAATTCTACTATTTTAACCCAGACCAGTTCCCTGTTCAGTTAGCCACACGTGCAGCTGTCCCCACACAAGGAAGGGCACAATGCAAAAGTGGGAAGAAACAGCTGGAACTGCTAAGAAAACATGATTGTCACAGTACAGAATAAGGCTCAGCTGGATGCACTCTTAAGTGCAAATATTTAAAAGCAGAGCAAAAGGTGTTCATAGGATATGAAAACATAAATATTACCAATTATAGGCATGATGGTGGGACCAGAAGTCACATCACTGCCACAGCAGGTAAGCAAAACTACAAACTCCTCATAAAGTATAGCCTGCTATGTGTAAGAGGCCCAGCATTTCACAAACCATAGTGCAGACGACACACAGTTTCCCTCCAGGAGCATTTTCCCAGAAACCTTCTGTTTGCAAAACCTTTCATTCTTGTGAAATGTAGAAAACTGTACACTAAGTATGGGCTTACGTTTCCTGTAATTCACAAAGATTAATATCAGTTCAGCCAAGTTACAAGAAAAGAAAGGGATATCCTGGGAATGCTCCTACCCAGCTGTATGCATCCCATCCAACCATCTTAAACTTCAATTTCCACATTTTGTGGAATGGAAATAATGAATGAACATCCTGTCCAATCACTGCCCAAAGCCCATGTTACTAGCTTCAGAACATGATCCACCTTCTCCATTTTTTTCTTAATACTATCTTAGCAGAAGTCTAGCTTTATAAAAATAAAGACAGAATCTTAGTTAACTGTGGTTAAATAGTTGTAATTTAAAATGTAGGAATACAAAAATCTCAGCTTGTTTATTTTTGGCTGATTTGAAGTTGTACCAAAAGTTCTTAGACTTTCTCCACAGACTACATTCCTTTCATATTCTGTTAAAAGAGACTTCTCTTAGCATCAGCAGCAGCAGGCAGTTGAAGTTTGAGTAAGTCATACTCTTCACTATTAGCATTTTACCCCCACATTGCCTCACACAGAACCACACAGGAACCTCCTCCTCTCCCCCCCACCTCAATTAGCCTGCTTTGGAAGCAACTACAAGCACATACTGAAACTAGTATTTATTTTTACCGAAGCGATACCTCAGCCCCACAGTTTCCTTTAAAAAAGTAGGGGGATCTCACCGAAAAAAAGCCCTAAATTAGTCAAATTCTTTTGTGCATGGATGAACAACAGGAAAGCAAAGCCTTGGGGCCTCTGGGGAGGAACCCTGTCCCTGCAGACCTACTCTGATGTGCTCGGGAGATAAGGCTCCATAGTGACACTTAAGGAAAGGCCTGCTCACATTTGAATTTCTGCATTCCTCAAGAACAATTCATGGCAATCACTAACTTTGCAGAGGAGCTACATGAAAGCTTTGGCCAATGAATGAGGGTCATCTGCTCTTTATCACAAGGGTAAACCTCATCCTGGCCAGTTTCTAACCTTTTAACCCTGTGAATTCTTAATTTGCACATGAATAATGGAATTCTTGCCAAGAGTGCAACCTTCAGCTTCCAGTTCCTAACTTTAGAAACTAAGAACTTGATCTCCTTGTGTGTTCAAATCTTAAACTCTCGGACAGATTAAAATTTTTTATTTCAAAATGCAACACTAAACATTACAATTATGAAGCAAAAGATAAGATTATCAGCAAAACCTCTGACTAGGCAAAGTAAAAGAACATCCTCGCACCCTGCTGCTACCAGAGACTGAAGAGAGCATTTGGTTTTTTCCTCCCAAGAAAGAATGCCCATTTAATGCCTATTCTCCACCTGTTTAATATGTGTAGTTCCTTCTGTACTCTGGCCACAAGGTAATTTGCCTTCGCAGCAATGGACAACTGCTTCTAAACAAAATTATAAGCCTACAAAATGCCCCACAAGACTTCAGTTCACTTAAAATATCTGCAAAGTTCAATCAACTCACAACAGCAGGCAGGAACATTATAAAAGTGAGATATAAAAACTAATTTTGCACGTATTTGATGGGCTTCAAAATGTAATGATAAATAATTACTGCCTTATTTCACAGCTTTACAGTAAAAGTGACATTCTGAAACAAGTCAGATTGAAATATGACTAAAAAGAAGGGACTGCTACATAGGATAACTTCATGTTTGGCCGCTAGTTAATCACTAACTCAGCAACACCTACTGTGGTCATTATGGATCCACGATCTCTTCCACTTTTCTCCAAAAGCCATAGGAAACCTTTCAAGTTTTCAAATAAAAAGAAAACTTTTGTCATAGTCTTACAGGGGAGGGGAAGAGATAAAGAGGGAGGGGGAGAGGGAGGAGGAGAGGGAGGCAAGCAGGGGGAAGGGGAAGGAGAAAGGGGAGGAGAGGCTGAAAAACAAGTGTTTTACTCCACAGCATGCAATCTATTGGTTCACAGCTCTTGTCTAGACTGTGCTCTTCCTAGAAAGGTTGGACTAGATGATCCCTGAGGTCCCTTCCAACCTGTGATTCTGTGATTCTTCTTTGGCAAAAATCCTTCATTATAAAAAAAAATTAAAAATTAAACCATCTTTCTAGTGAAATAACGTGCATGTAAGAATCATTTATAAATGTTCAGTACTGTCTGAATAAAACCAGATACTACAAGTGTATTACTATGCTGTACTAATATGGTCCTCTGTACTATTCCAGAAGTTCTCCGATACTGAGCACGGAGCTCATCCTGTAATGTCTCAAACCTAAAATGGCCCTGAATTTTCCACAGTCCTACACACAGAATCCATCAGCCACCACTATGCTTTATATTTATTAACAACAAGGAAAGGTTCCTCTTAAGAAAGGTTTTCTTCAGCCTGTTTATTAGCAGTGCTGATGCTCAGAAACCTAATGATGTGAATTTAAGTGTCAACAATATTAATACTTCATTTTTCATCATTTTATCAAAAGTATTCAAGAACTGCATGGTCTATGAATCCTCTATGTGAGTACGATGCCATGACACAAAGTAGCATGTAGCCAGGTTTTTGAAATTGAGAGTTTGCAGATCAGCCTCTTAAAACAGGTGAAAAACCAGCTTCGAAGCAGGTAGCTCCAAGTGATGAGTTTTCAACTGCCCAGCGCTCTAGCTCACTGAACAAGGTATTTCACACCTTCCTGGGGCATCTTATGGATAGTTTTCATAATCAGTTCAGAAGCACACACACACAAGAAAACCTAACAAATGTTAATATGATTCAGACATTTTTTAATATAAGCTAATACACCAATTGTATTAACTAGTTGCAGACTGAATTTGGTAAAACTTGCAATTTACAGCTAATACCAAGTTTCCATATAGGTATCAGCACCACAGTTTTGTGCAACTTGCTACTAAGGACAGGGTTGAAGAGGTCAAAGGAAGCCTTTTCCCATTAGATTAAGTTCATCAGTTAAGTCCTGTTATAGAAGGAACTTGAGAAGACTACATAAACTGTGTACTCTCTGTTGTTATACTTTCTTTGAAGTGACTCCATGTACTTTTGGAAAGCAAAAAAAGATAGTGTTGTAGAAGCAGCCTACTGGCAAAGCTTTGCAGTGGCACAGAAAAAGGCATGGCACTCAGTTCCTAACACACATCTCTTACATGCTCAATAAATGCTCAATACATTTAAAGATGCTAAGAAAACAGAGGGCAACACACTATCAGGGTCAGACTGTTAAAGCCATAAAGGCACTTACACACAACTGCTTCCTTCAGCATTCATCTAGTAGTAGGGAGTCACCCTAGAAACACATCTCTCGCTTCCTAGTGGAACCATGTAACAAGCCCTTATGGTTGGTTCCAGAGGAGCCTGAAACAGTTCCAAAAGGGACAGCACCTGCATCTGCTTGGCAGAACACACATGTCAGAAAAGAAAGGGCTTGGTAATTTAACCCTCACAGTTGCCCAGAAAATCATTCCCCTCTTTCCCCTCCCAAAGACAGCCATCTCTTTTATCGTTCTGCCCTGCCCCAAGATGGTACAACACATCAAGCTATTGAACAAGGAATAATAATTCTTTTATCAGATTTGTAGATAACCCTTGTAAGGCTGCCTGAAGAGCACTTGAGAAACAAGACCCAGGACTTCTGTAGCAGGTTGCCAGCACAGCTCTGCATCACCACCTGCTCTGGAGACCAGTGACCCACACGAGCCACCAACACAAGGCACCACTGCCCAAGAGGTCTCACAGGTGGCTGTGCTGCTCCCTCTACATCAGGGACTCAACAAGGGGTCACCACAAGTCTTGCTCATAATCTTTACACATGTGAAAATAAACAAAGGTTCTGCAGAATTGACTTGCTCTTTACTTTTATAATTTGTCTTTTCAGGCACACAATCAAAATGACAGGTTGTTGCACACTGTTCAGGGAGATGCTGTCACCAACTCAGGAGCAGGTTACTAGACAAGAGCTGGAACTTACTTGCTAGTGTGAGGTGGCTTTTTTGACTGAGAATAGCCCCGTATTTGTTCAGAGCTAAGCACTGGTAAAATCCTTCATCAGACAGCTCTCCTTTCTTTCCTTCCACCTCACTGATATATAACGAGCCATTGGATAAAGTGTAGATCCGTTCATTTTCAGATACTTTGCCTCCATTTTTCAGCCATGTAATAGTTATAGGAGCTTCACCACGGGCCTGGCAGTCTAAAACCACCGGATCCTTCCTTGAGACAGTAATGTCCTGAGGCTCTTTCACAAAAAACAGCTCACTAAAGCACCACAGTCCTAAGAGAGAGAAAAAAATATTTTGCCTGTTAAGTATAGACGTGCAAGTTACCAAGTGCACTCGCGAGCTGCGAGTCATCACGCTGAACCCACAGCACGAGGTGAAACTATAGCTATTGCAGGCTCCGAGATCTCCAAGTCCTCCAAACTCAGAAAGTTCTGGGAAAACCGCAGTACTGACTTCAAGTGGAGCAAAGCCATCGGGCTATAAACTACCCAGGCGTTTGCCTTCCCGTTTTCAAGCGCCCTGTGCCAAAGGAGCGAGAGAACAGCAGCCTCACACACCCGCGCAGCCACGGCCGCGGCACAGCACGGGCGGCCCGGGTGTCGAGGGAAGCGGCGGTGACCTGGCGGGGCGGCGGGCGCGGGGGCCGCCCGGTGCCGCCACCGACCCCACACAGGTGCTGCCGTCACCGCTGCCGAGGCAGCGCCGCCCAGGCAGCCGCGACCGCTCGCTAATTTTACAAGCCCGCCGAAGGAGCCGGAGCGGGACCGGTCGTAAAAGGCTAATTTTACAAGAAATCGTTATCGGAGCCCCGGTCGCCGACCCGCGGAGGGGCGGCAAACCACCCCTCACAGTCCCGTGTCGTCGCCCGCCCGACCGCCAAGCGCATGGCTAATTAACGGTCGCCGATCGCGGTGGTGGGCAGCGGCCCGCCGCGCGCGCGCAGGAGCGATACCCCACACACACACGGCGGCCCGCTGGCACCCCCTGCCGGCGGGGCACCCGGCAGCCACCTCAGCGCCTCCCGCCCCGTCGCGGCGCGAACAAAGCGCGGTCCCGGTTCCCGCTCCGGCCACTCCCGGGTAAATAAAGCCACGTGCAGCGGAGTGGGGGAGGGACCGGGGCGCGGGTGGACAATGGGCTGTTGGGGCGCGGGGCGGGCGGACTCACCTGGCAGCGGGAGCAGCAGCGCCCGCAGCAGCGCCCGGCGGCGGAGCGGCGCCATTTAGCGGGAGGTGGCTGGCATGCCCCGCCGGCCGCCGGGAGAGAGACCGGTCAGCGGGCGAGGGGAGGAGACAGGGGACGGACGGAGCGGCCCCGGCGCGCCCGTCCCGGCCCTACTCTCTGCATCTCCTCTCCATTGGCCTTTGGAGAGGAGAGGGGTGAGGGGCAGGGCCGGGCGGGGGGCGGAGGGAGGGACGCCGCTGGACGGGGCGTGTCGTGGTGGACAATACGCCGGGGGGGGGCGGTTGCGGGGGGAGCAGGACGGGACCCTACAGCCGTGCGCGCGAGGGGCGGTGGGCTCCGGCGCCATCTGGGCCGGTCACGGCACGGCACGGGGGCCCGGCCCGACCCCCGCCCGGGTGAGCGCCGGCGCTACCCCGGAGACGGGGCCTCTCCTGGTCGGCGACGCCTCGGACAGCACCGGCACGCGACGGCAGATCCCTACGGGCCCACCGGGACGGCCCCGAACCGGCCCGGCTCTGCCAGCTCCGGCGCTTTGCGGGCGGGGGCTGAACCCCTCCGGCCGGGGCAGGAGCTGCGGCCGTGCCTCGCCCCAGGGCGCGGGGTGCCTCTGAGCACCACAACTGCAGCGCTCTCCTCGCCGGCATGGCGAGCATCTGCAAAACGTGCGCTTGGCCAGAGCCGGCTTTACCAAAGGTCTGTGCCAAAACGAGAGCTGCCCAGCTATGGCATCCAGCCGGTGGAGGTGCCCAGCCTGAGCCCCTTGCAGCGGCTGCTGCAGTGCCCCACGCAGGTGCAACGAGGGCCAGGTTCAGCAGAGCACCCCCCGCCCGGGTGGAACTGGCTTTCCCACAAATGTGGACCAATTTTCGAATGCAAAGATGGGAACTGATCAGAAGTGGAATGCCATTTTGTCAGTGGTTCTCACTGACCCCTTCTCACAGCATCGATAAAACCACTTCGAGATGGCCATGCGGGGCAGTGCTCTGCTGCTGAGGATGAGCTGCCCCTTACTTGTCTCCACCAGGAAGCAGCCATTAAGTTTACATCTGCCTCGAGTCCAAAATGTAGCTTGCCAAAATACAACCTGAACCGCAAACATATGGCTTGAGAATCATGCTATCACCACCCTATAGACGATTTGTATGGGTGGTATCATCAAATCAAATGCTGCCACTGTCATTCAAGCTTTCAGCTTCACCCATGATTTTATTCTGTGCTTGCAGCCAGTGATTTCTAAGCTCTTTTTTGTCTGTTCAGAGTTCTGTGTAGGAAAGCATCCTCTTGCTCAGCAAATTTGCCCACTTTGCATTCATTGTGAGAGCGGCTGACTTCAGTGACAGGCAAGTGTTTACTGCTTTTTGTTCCTGCCAGCATTGCAAAGCTCACTGAGCTGGGAGCCAGCAGCCAAACTTGGTCTCTTCTGCTGCATCATCACTGGGACTGGCTGCAGCCTCAGTCAGTGACTCCTCTGAAAGCCTTCAGGAGAAAATCAGAGCTATCTAAACACAACATAAGCCATAGTTTGACCTATATCACCTTCCTTACTTGTCAAAAATACACGAGCAGAATTCAGCTTGACCTGATCTTAGCACAAGTTTTCAGGAAAGGTAATTAGGAAAGATTTGCTTTACGTACAAATTAGTTACCCAAAAAGCATCAAGGCAGTTTCAGAGTCACTTTGCAGAGCAGAACTGCACATTCACCACTTTGGTGTCCAAATAGGAGTAAATACAGCAGCAGAATCCACTTGACCCAGTATTTTTGAGTTTTCCTCTGTTTTACTTGATCAAGTCATAAAAGTGTGAACTATGAAAAAAAATGTATCACTTGCAAATTTGTTTATATTATTTTTGAGTATTAATGATTAAACGTTCATGCTTTATTGTGGCAAGCTCAGGACTTCCATCTGCAGCTCACGCAGGGACTGTACGCTCTCCTGCTAAACTCTGGTTGATAAGAGTTAACTGAATTTGAGATTTCCTAGATGACCTCAGCATGTGTAGAAGACAAACACACCAACAGGGGATGCATTATCCAGTAACATTTCTGTGCCATGTGCTTTGGTCGGTTGGTGGAGGGGCTGAAACCCCTGGTTAGATATAATATTATTTCCCTGCAACCCTTTGCTCTGTGCAGCAGGGCCCTGCTTCCCATAGGCGCCAGTGGGTGGCTGTGCTGGCTGTACCGCCCAGTGCTGGACACTATCCCACCCATCCCAGGAGGGATACCTCCTTGCTCAGTTCACCAGCCCTTATTGAGGCAGGAGTTGGTCCTAGTGGACCAGGGGACAAAAAAAGCTGACAGAGAGAGAGAGCGAATTGCAGTCCTACTTGTGAGCTGGTTTCCATTAGCTGTGTCATTTATGCTCACTGCTGTATTCTGCTGTGGTGGGGAAACTGCTTTAACATCTCCCTGGACTATGCTGTGCTGGAAGGAGGTTTTGACTTGTGAGATCAAATGCAGTATTTGTCTTAAATGGGTTAAAGAAAAATGCTTCCTGCTGGAGTGTTCCTTGTGCCGGGGTATGGCAGCTGCAAACACCAATATTTTCATTTCCACATTTCTGTTGAGCAAAAAAAATAATAAATTCCTTACTAGAAATAAGTGGTCCTATAACTAGATAAGCATAAACTCTCCCTCCTTAATTTGTCAGAAGTCATTATTTTAACACATTTTCCAGTAATTAGACTTGCCATAACATATCTAAATTTATACTTCACTAAAAGCTGATAGACCCATTGAACCACAGTTTAAAGGCACTGCCAGCCGTAACTTTGTCAAATACACCACGTTAGTAAATCTGGAGTCAATAAACGCAGTTATCTACTTGGCTAACTGTCTCACAGAAGCATTATTTTGAGAAAGCCAGAACACCAGTCCAGGATGAGGACAAGATACTGCCAGCCAACATAAACAAAGCTATGCCCACTTTGCTGCAGGGCAGCAATTTTTCTTCTGTGACCAACAAAGACTTTTTTGCTTGACTTGATCTGTATTTTTGGTGTATGTAAGAAATGATGAAAACTTCCCTAGTTTTTGTAGTTCTTTTCAGACCCATATAAACCCTTTTTTATGGTTTCTCTTAGATTTTGGGGTCTGCAAACAAGCTGCACACATCTTTGAAAGAAATAATAACTCGTAATACTTCAACAGTCAGCTCCTCAATACCTTAAAACCCAAGTCAGTAGTAAGAGCTCTCTTTGAAGTACTACCAACAGCTGCAATAACAATATGCTGTCCAGGTTGCTATCTGCAGAGAACCTGATTTACCTTATGCTGCATTTCATCCTCCACCTCAGCCCTGGCAAGCCCAGTTTATATGTTTCCTGAAAAGAAAGGTTTTAAAAATTAGATTGACATGAACAGATCTAGCTCAGAGCTTTGCTCCACTGATCTCTGTGTGAGGCCAGCTGTCAACCTGTCCAGGACTGCTAAACTGGGCTGGGGCCATAAAATCCAGAATTTTAGTCCCATTATGAATCAGCAAGGAGAGAGAGGGACTTTCCAAAGGTGAATGAAGTGTCATGACCATGGTGTTTATACACTTTGTCTGAAGTGTTACCAACATCTTTGGACAGGGTACTAATAAGCAGGACTCTTCCCTAGGATGAAACGTAGCAGCCTCAGGAAAAGGTAAGAAGCTGAAAATTCACCTGTAACTGGAGCTTCCCAAGGTGAACTCTTTATGAGATCTCTGCAGCCACAAGCCCAGGGTGGAAAATGTGGTTTCTTTCCAGGTTAGAATAAGATTTTTCTGGTGTTAGACCATTTACATTTCTTTCAGCTTAAACCAGAAATAGTTTAGTTTGGTCTGTATTCAGTTTTGCACTAAGCATTCTGGCTCTACCTGAGAAAGAGAATACCATCACATTAGCTCTCTCATCCTTGTGGTCTGGGAAAAACCATCACAGCAGTACAGATGGTGTTTGGCATGCCCACAGACTGCCCAAGATAGGTGCCCACATGCTGCTGCATCCTGCCTGACCCAACAAGCTCAGAGATGGGAAAGTGTCTTTGTCCACATGATCCATTTTCCAGTTTGGCTTTGCATGGTTCACTCTAACACTGCAACATTGTGGGTCGGAAATGGATAGCAATGAGCATCCATAGGTGGGAAAGAGTAGAGGTGTGGAGAGAGCTGCTTACACCAGTTTAAGTGTCCCCATTGCCACATGGGCAATCACAACGCTATCCTCAATTAGCTGCAGCCTAAAAGAGGCAGTAGTAGCATCCTGAAGCTCAAATCTATTTTCAAACCAACACATAATCATCATCCCAGTCCCCCCACTGCTCCCAGCCCCACAGGCTCAACCCTTCCCTGCTACTAGTGCCAGGTCCCAGCTCATTCTCTGTCAGCAGGTCACCACAGGAGCTGATGGGTGTCACTGCTGGTGTGAGGAAGGGTGTAACTATAGGCACCCAGGGCAGAGGAGAGGGTACAATCACCATGGGCAGCTTAGCACAGCCAAGGCGGTATTGGAGCTGCAGTCATTTTTCAGGGCAGTCTGAGAGCAGTGGTAATTGCTGCAGCCCTATTAACTGCAGGGGAATTACGGCAATTTGCACCAGCTCAGCTCTGCCTTCAGCCAGTGGAGTCCTCAAAACCTGGCTAACAGGCTGCCACGTAGCTACACTCCCAGCAGGGTGTCATTAACCCTTCTTCTCAGAGAAGCCCCTTTTTTCTTTACAGCTGTTGCTCTGAGTGTTTTTGATCTGGTGTCACTGTAGGAATGTTTAGACACTTTCTCTCATGCCAAACTCTTGACCCAATTACAACTGTATTCACAGATTTACAATATGTTAAGCTAACTCTATGAAGACCCACCATACAAATTTTTACTTTTGGCACATTTGGTCACTTAGTGGACTCTTGCTTCATTCTGGACCTGTGTACAGGAATCTCAAAGGAGATTCACTCCTTCCACAAGCAGATGGGCAAACACACCTTGAGCTGAGCCTTCAGGATGCTAATGAACTTTCTCTCCAGGTAGCCTTCCTGTACAGGAAAAGCATACTTCCCTGACAAAGGGATTTTAACACAGATCTCATCTGGTTATAAACAAACACCAAAGTGGAAAGAGTACAATTATTTGCCACACTAGCATTTTTGTTGTTTTGCTTTGTTTTTTCCTTCCAGCCACCTTCCACAATAGTGCTTCACTGGCCCCAATCGGTGGGTGCACCTCGGCTGGGTTCTTTCACAATGCCCTGGGGGCAGCCTCCAGATATTTTTTACCCACCCCTGAAGGCTCATCACGCCAGAATGAAAAATTTCAGCAGGAGAAGGAGGACACCCCAACATCCTCCCCTGCTGCTGGAGGTAAGTTCAGGCAGTTTGGAGGAATAACCTCACAGGGACCTGGCAAAGTACATTTCCTCACTTTCCCATGCCTGTTCGCTGCTGCTGGAACATGTAGAAAATACTTAAGTAATTTTGGTCAGTCACTCGGCTGTTTCCTAGATGCAAGCCATCAGGTCTTCTTGGTACTTTTAACAAACCACACAGCTATGGCTACAGAAAGAGAGAGTACACACCTGAGGGCATACCTGATCCCAGATACACTCTTTCCCTTACACACAGTGTAAAGCTCTTGTGGTGTGGAGTTTGGGTTTACTGCAGCTCCATGCTCTCTCTTCTAGCCCTCATGCCAGAGCTGATGCTCCTCTGCCTGCAGTGAGCTCCTCTGGACACCTAACCTGCCAGAAAACTCTCCCTTTATTTTTCAATAGAGCTTGTTTTCTCCTGGTTTATCTCCCTAACCCAGCTTTTTGTAGTGTAAAATGAATGGTGAAACACCATGGGCTGCAACATGCAGCTGAAGATATCGCAATATCTCAGGACAGCTCAGATCAGCCAAACCACTGTGAATGTTTCCCAGGCCAGGGCAGCCTCCATGCCTCTGCCGTGCCATCTTGGGCTCTCACACAAGGTGCTGAGCACCATTTACATCCTTTGAGCTCAGGGGTGCTCAGTACTCCTGGGAAGTAAGCCCTTGATGCTCGGCTGGCTTGGGACCAAAGTGACAGCAGATGGGCAGCTGCAGCTGGAATCTGCACACTGAAACACATGGAATAACTTCATTAAGGGTTTATGCATATGTGGAAATCACAGTGAGGGAGCAGGAACAGCCAGCAAGTGGAGAAGAGCTGCCCCATAAACTGCATTTGCAACGTATGTATTTTTAATTGGCTCAGTACAGTCCCCTCTCTCAACCCTTTCCCCAGTAAAAAAAAAAAACAAACCACAAAATCCCAGAAACGCTGCAGTATCATACCCTGTTATTCAAAGTGTTAATACACTGGGTCGATACAATAAGTATCAGACCAATAATAACTGAACAGAAAGAAAATATCTCCAAGGTTACCACTTTCTATGTTTGAACCTACAAAGGAATCTCTCAAACCTTCCAGACAGAGGCAGCTTTTTGTTAGTGCCTTTCTTGCTTATCATGACAACCTACTGTTCTGCAGCTATTTGTTTAGCAACAGGCATGAAATATGGTCTCCTTTCATCCCTGTATTACCCTCATTCTGCTGTTACAACAGGAAATATGCAAATAATTTCTGCCTCTTTTCCTCTATATGTTTGCAATCAAGAAACAATTACTTGAAATAAAATAAATTAAAAACAAGGCAAGTTAGAGGCTGACTAGCAGTTGTACGTACTGCTGAATATACCATGCTACAGATACTATTTATTTTTGCTGTGAAAGATTGCAGCCCTTTCATTTGTCTTTGCATTCTCAGCTTGTTAACAATGCAGTCTCTCCTTTTTTCTACAATTTTTCCCAAGGAACTATTAAAAAGAAGGATTGGAGGAGGCTTCCTGCTGCTCTTGTCCCATTTCATCTCACAGAGACATAAGGAATTGCTGGTTAGGGAGAGGCCACTTGGCCAAAGCAGCCTGTGCCCCACAGGTTTATCTCCTCGCTGCCAGCCCAGCTCCCTCCAGCAAAACTTCCCTGTCACAGGAGAGCGATCGTCTTTCAGGAGTGTGAAGATAAACAGATTTGAAGTCTTCAAGGCGTGTTCCCGGCGCCTCCTCCCCTTCACATGCACACAGGCTCATCCTGCAAATGCCCCCACACAAAACACAGCTTTGGGGATGGATACAGAGATGTTTGAAGGGCCACACAAAGCTGTGACTTATACCAGAACGGCTTTACCAAGCATTCGGGCTGAACTGCTAAAGGCAACACCCTGGTGCAAGGAGCGAGCCAAGGCAGGACAAACTGAGGGGAACCAAAAGCTGGGTAGCACACAGGTGATTTGTTTTGATGCTGAAATTACTGCCTCCATTAGTTGCAGTTGCTGGGATTTTATCTCAGCCAGGCTGCATGAGTCACTTGGGTGCCCATAGGGATTTCTCATTTTTTTTAGAGGCTCTGGAAGAGCTGTCTGCCCAGTGCTGGACAGGAGCTGAAGGCAAGAGTCATTGCAAGATCACAGGGTCCTGCACAGCCCAGGGGACTGAGGGGAAACAGAGCAGCCCACCCCAATTCCTCTTCCTCCTGCACTGTTACTAACCTGGCTCAGGTCTCTATTGGGTCCCTGCCCAGATGCAGCAGGGCAGGAGGAGGAGATCAGAGGCTCTGCTGGCAGCACATCCACAGGCACCCTCAGTTTGCCTGGTGCAATTCAGTGCTTTGCAACTTGCAGTGCCTACATTGGTTTGGTGTAAGAGCTTGCATGGCCAAGCAAGGAATCAGATCAGAGAACTGATCCTGATGGAAATAACTTGGGGGGAGAAATACAAGTATGTTTTTGCTGGAGTCGTGTCCCTGGTTGTGTTTAGGATGTGGCATACACAGATGTGCCTGCATAGTGCATCAACTTCACCTCGTTTTTATTTTTAAAAGATCATAGACATTTATATAAGTGACAATTTGATCTTAGAATGGTTTACAGTCAGACTTTGAATTCTCAGTGTGTAGAATAGTAAAAATGAATCATTTTGAAAAAAGGCATAATTTTTAGCTACATGTTAATAGAGCTCAACTATATTATTTTTCCCTTGGATGAAGCACCACTGCTTATGTTTTGATAGCTAACTTCTAATTCCACTAAGAGAAAAGCAGTTGTAACATTCTGATAAAGCACAGAGAATTATTTTTTATTAACCTGTGAAGTAATTATTCTGTGAGTCTTCAGCACAGGATATATATAATTGCTTAATACTTTTTACACAGCATGCCTATAATTATTGGACTGAGATCCAACATATGAATGAACAGCTTCTCAGTCCCTTGGTTTTTGATCCATTTATGTAAGCCTACATAGAAAGGAAGGCATTTGTTTAAAACTCTGCATTACAGCAAGCAATGGTGCACGAACAACTAATTAGGAATAAATCTATTAAGGATGGACAACTAATTGCTGGGCAGCAATTCATAGAAGGAGGGGGATGGGACACACACCTCATAACTCCAACAAACACATTCTGCACTCCATTTATTATATAATGTATCATGACTAGAAAAAAAAAGGCTTACAGCTATTCGAAGTAAAGAAAATATATTCACAGAAACCACAGCTTCAGCTAGAGAATAATTTCTAAGCTCTTCTATATAGCAACCTCCCAGAAACTCTATTACCTGGGCAAAAGAAGAAAGCAGGTTTTCAGGACAAAGGGATGGCATGGCATGGCGAGGGTAACCTCTATTAAAGTGGCATGGTTTGTCATAACTGACAGCCCACTGAAGAAAGTTATCAGTAGTTAAGGGCCTGACCCTGCATTCCTTAAGTAGACAAAAATCCCTTTGAAGTCAATGAAGCATCTTGCTCAGATAACTATATCAGGATTTGGCAATTAATGAAAACTTCTAATTTCTTAGGTAGATTATAAAAGGTTTTCCCTGAAAAACAACTATAACATTACTTACAACAACTCCTCAGCAGTGTGGGTTTGTTTCCGGGAACTCTTGCAGCACAATAACTGTTTCTCACTAACTAGGAATCTCCCAAAGTCAGAACCACATTGTTTTTTATTTGCATTGATCTGCCTTAAGTGTTCTCCAGCTGATGTCTAGTTGAAGGTTTTGACAGCTTTGCATTCAAAAGGTCAGTAAGCAGTCCTCAGGGCAATTTGATTTAAACCTTTAGCATTTTGCATACTCCCAAGCAGCAGTGCATAGTAGACATGTGTGTTCACAGCCTGCGAAAGGTCATACTTCCCAGTCTTCAAAACAAAATCTGAGTCAGAAATATTTCAGCTTGCAGAAAATATCAGAAAAGCTATCACACAATTATGAAAACATTTTCCATTAAATTAAACTCAAAAGGGCTTAAGAAAAATAAATTGTGATGTATGTTTTTAGACTGCGGTGTATTTCAACAGGAAGTTTTACATTTTGTCACATTTCGGAAGGCTGACTTATCTTTCTTTCCTCAAGAAGCATGCTCACTCACTTAATATCTGTTCGGGTTTTCCAAGCCGCTTTGCCTCCCCCTTTCCTGAAATCCCAAGCCTCTGTCTGGGATGAAAACCTGAAACTGACAATGCAGAATTTGTTTGAAGTCTCATTAAGCGAGAAACCTCAAATTAAGGACAGCTCAGCAAAATAAAATATTTTTCTGCAGAGTCAGGTGGATGTAAACCAAGCATTACATGGAAGTTGTCCCTCATTATCCCCTTTGTGAGCTGTTTGTATTCTGATTAGCATGCTAATGATACACGTTCCACATAGAAAAAGCAATTAAGTCTCCACTTCAAAGAAAAATTATTTAGTATAAGAGTACCAAAGCTTGTTCTTGCACTGCCTACTGATTTTGTGATGATGCAGAACAATAGGGCAGCTGTTAAAATCATAATTCCCATTTGTAACAACAGAAGATGGTAGGTGTTGGTTGCCTTTTAAATGTACAGACGTTTCAATAAGGTGCTTCTGTGGCACCAGAAGCACGGATTCCTGGTGGTAGTGGTCTAACTGCAGATAAATAAGTGAGCTCCTCCCAGTTCACACCAAAAGAACTGCACGTTGATTCCTTTAAAGAAATTGTTCATTAAAAACAGGAGATATTAAAATAAACACACTGGGTTTTTAAAGCAGAATCTCAAAGAAAAATAATTTGATAAAACCCTACGTGAAGAACCCAAGTACCACGACAGACTAATTAATAAGAAACAGAAAGGAAAGCACAAATGAACAGGCAGCATGAAGAATGACAGACAGAAGAGCCTGGTCTCCCAACAATCAACATTCTTTTTACTAATTTCTTGTGTGGTCAAATTGAAAACAGTATTAAAACTACACATCATCAGTTTTAATTACTTCATATGTCTTTTAGCATGTTATCATTGCTATTATGGAATTCCCACTCTCGGGAATTGGTAAGAGCATCATGTATTTGCTAAGTAACATTGAAGTTGCACTTAAAAAGGTACACCAGGAAAAAAAAAAAAGGAAATTTGTGCTGATGCAGGACACATTTTGCATTGACAGTATGCCAGAGGTATCTGTGGATTTCAATGCGACACATGCAGATTTTTGTAAAGACAACATCAATTAGTGAAACAGCACCAAACTGTGCTATGGATTTACAGATCAAATCAAATGCCAAGGCACTAGCTAGCTTGCAAAGTAAGTTTATGTATGGAACAATGAGATCAAGAAGGGAAAAATAGGATAGAGAAGGAAAATGAGTAGCCTATGCTCATACATTTTGCCTAGGCTTGATGTGCAAGTACTCAACTGTCTCCAGTAAAAAATAATCTAATATGCTGCAGGTGTGACCTATTAAGTGATTAAAAATAATTGAAGTCATGTGTTATTTGAGCAGCATAAGTGAAGCCTCAGTGGCACTTAAAAGAAATTATTGTTTTAGCTTCCTACCAACTCACAGCTCTGCCTCATGATGCAACAAGAATGCTCAAGAATCACCCATACCACCCTGAGAAGTGAAAGATTAGATAGAAATAATGCCCAGCCTAAAAATCTGTCAATTGAGAAAAATGAATTTTGCAGAAAAAAAAGGTATAGCTTCCAGTGCCCCAGACCTCCAAGTTATTGTTGAATGCTTCTTGTTCATACTAAAGCCTCATTTCTGTAACATCAGGCTGCAAAGCATTTCCACATACATGATAACCTTTGGAGTAAATGAGAAAATTTAGAGAAAAACAATTTCAGACCAAAACCCTTTAAGTCAATACAAATTAAATTATTGACAGCGATTGAAAAAATCTAAGAAAACCTCGCTCACAGGAGTCTAAACAGACCTTTTTATTATAAACAGTTAATGCTGCAAGCTTTCAGTGATGTTGATCTATATACTCTATCTTTTTTAGGCTAAATGAATTCACTTTGACAGCATCATATTTATTTATTCGATAAAACCATTCTCTACATAATGGTCAAATAAAAGCCACCACCATCCATATTAAACATGAAACAGTCCAACTTCACCAAAAAAGTTACAGCCCTGAGACGTCCCAGAGGTTCCCTGCTGCCCCTGGACGATCCAGCCGCACCTCGTAAGCAGCCTGCTGCAGAGATCACATCCCTATACTCCCCGCTGGGCCGCAGTCGAGGGCAGGCTCCTCGCGCGGCACACCCGGGACCCCAGTGTCACCCGTGGGCGGCGAGTGAGCAGCGCCCGGCGCCCCCTGGCGGCCATCTCCGGCGCTCGCAGCGGAGTGCGCGCTGAGGGGGGCCACCGGTACCGCACCGAAAGACCCGAGATCCGGTAGCGGGAAGGTTCGGTACCGGACAGATCCGCGGTGGTACTTTACAGGTTCTGTTCAAGCCTGTTTGAATCGGCATTTAGCTGCAGAAGTCATAACCAAGAGTAGAGAACCGTTTTGCTTACGGCGCTCCAGCTTTGGGGCAGCCCAGAAAACTGCTACCAAAAACACATGTGAAGTTTCAGTGCAGTGTTTTTAAAGCTGAGAAAAATGAAACTGTTCTTGTTGCAGCCATCTTCTCCCTCATGTTATGGCCCAGCCCCTGCTCTAGAATTAGCATCTTATTCAAGTCTCCCCTTAAAGGCTAGTTTCTTCACATATGTATGCTTTATAACCAGACCTGCAAAAACAATCTCTTACCAAACGTCAACCCTATACACTCTTTTTTCCCAATAGATTGGTACATTTAGCTCTTATGTACCTGGGAAATTTTTCTGCCTTACCCCTCATCTGGCACTGCTGGCTGTTAAGAGTCATGAAATTAAAGTGTAACAGCCAAGGAAGCAGCTGTTACATTTGCCTCTGTTAACGCCACAGAAATGGTCTGCAGCTGGTACAGAGAGCCAAACTAGGAAAAGTGCTCTTGGCAAAAAGAAAAGGCAAGTGTTCATAGTAGCACCATTGGAGTTGCCCCCCAGAATCTAAGTGTATATGTTTCAGCAAATACAGTGGTGTGATGTGCAGAAAATACAAGTACACAGGGATGCGCAGCAGATCCAGGACAGCACCACCCTGGGTGGCCAAGCTAGCACCCTTATTTAGCTGTTCATGACTTCCTCCAGAAACCTCCCAGATTGCCTCCTGTCGCACTTCCCTTCTCGCAGATGTCAGGGCATTTAGTGTCCTGTAAGAGCCAGGGTTTTCAATTTCAGGATTCCTTGAGATGCTTCAAGACCACTCTGCCCACTTCCTCACGACACACAGGTGGCCTAGGACAAGTCCTCACCAGTATGTTTCCCATTCTGGTGTCTCCTCTCACCCAGACCCACAAAGCCTATCACCCCTTCCACAGATCTCCATCTGAGTGGCTCCAGCTGTATAAGCCATGTCATTTGTTCCTCCTGGTCTTCCCCTGGCTGCCTGTGAGTTCAGGCACACAAAGTGGGCCCCCTTCAGCCTGTGACATCCTCCACAAGGGCTGCATCGCTCCCATCACCCTGCCCCAGTACTTAGCACCACTGACCTCTCTTCTCTTACTTAACCACAAGCTGTTATCACCATTCCTCAACAAATCTAGTTTAAAGCCCAGAGGAGGGATCCCTGCACTCTGTCACCCACCGTTTCTCAGTGCGAGTACTTGATTCAGGCCCATCTGGTTCTGAATGCTTCCCTTAATGCAACTTGTTCCTTTCTTTGTCTACTACAGCACCATAGCAATTTTGTAAATTCATACCCAAGGGTGGGGAAAAAAGCCTTTCTTCTGATGCCAGAAGTCACAAGGTTTCAGCTTTACCCATCTTGGAAATCTCCATCCACCACCTGCCCTAGTAGGGCCTCCAGCTGCCCCTTCTTACTCCCACTGCATGGTTTGGTCTTTTGCATCTACAAGGTCTCTGTGAAGACCCTTATGACCTCTTGCTGTTCATCTTCCCCGATACTGCAAGCCTGCTCACTTCTCCTGTGGCTCTCTCATGGGGCAACTCAGTGCCTTGCCCACAGCAGAGCTCCTGCAGGCAAGGCCAGCCCTGCCCTGGATCAGGGGAGAGGCAACAGGCACTCCCTGCAGCCTGAGACCTGCCAGCAGCATCCTTCTCCATCCTTCCCCCCCACTGGCACTGGGGACCAAGCCCTGCAGTGCATCCCCATCACTGCTAGGCAGGCCATTCTGCCTAGAGCAGAGTTTCAGGGCCCCTTTTGCACCCCTGCCACACTCACCACTTAAGTCTGTCAGCTGCGCCTGCTGACCAGCTGAGAAGGGTGGTTCTGCAGCAGGAGCGGGGAGCCTGACCCTCCCTCAGCAGCAGTCAGCTGGCATTTCTGTGGGGCCTCCACCTTTGCCTGGCTGCCATGTAGTGTTTTGAGGCTGGCCATAAAATGAAGGCTCAGAACCACGTAGAGCTTTTATAAAAAATGATATTAATTTTTCAAAGACTGCACGTCTTGGGAGCAGAATCCTAGGAAACAGTGCTGCTGCATCTCAACACCTATACAAAAGTAACAGCATATTGTGGTGGAACTGCTGCCCTGGTCTACCTAGGAGTACTAAAATTCCTGAATTCTTGCTACTAAATTGCACTTCAAAGAACTGAGTCACAACTTATTAGAATAAACTTTTATTTACTGTTCTCAGGATCCTTATTTTATACTTTAAAGTATGCAACAAAATCTGCTACATTCAAACCTATACAAATTTACTGATATATCATTAATGTTTTACAAAACTGCATATAGAATTGGGAAATTTGTATAAGTTACCTATATTTACATGTAATATTCTCAGCACTAGTGACCTAGTCAAAGAATAAAACAAAGTGGGATTTTAAATATCCCGTAAGACCTGGTACATTTGTTACATAATTTACATACCTTTATAGAGAGGTGTGCTATACTTCCTTCTTGCATATTTATGAAGACTGTGACTAAACAGAAATTTGCTGGCCAAAGCTAGGTACTGTCATTTCCTCAGATCATATTGGTAATAAAAATGTTAAAGTTAGAGCAAGCCAGGTATGTAAACCAATTTCTTCTTTCAGAACCAACTTCACTAATCATTTTAACCAGCACTTGCTCAAAAAAAGCATTAACATCAATACAAAAAATACCCACATTTACAAAAGAAATAAAACTAATGTTTATATGACAAGTTGATCTACAATAAATTGCACATTGTTGGTTATGACTTTGGTTATACTGTATTAACAAATTTGGTTTCTAGACTAACAGTGGAGAGAAAAAATATAAAAATGCAGCTATAGAAACTAGCATAATCTGTAAACATATTACAGAACCAAATTCTGCACCTGGTTATACGTGCATAACCTCCACAGTGTTCAGAGAAGTTCGCACATACCAGACTGCTGAATTTGGCCCAGAAAACCCTGTAAACATGTTCTTTATTGTTATGTAGTGCAACAATGCAAGAATGGATAATAAAGGCCTCTAACTACCAGTAACTGAGTGATATCCATACAAATTTCACTTTAAGATTAATTTGTTGCAAAAGGCTGAATTGAAAATATTACCCATCGTTGAACTACAAATTTATAAAAAAAACTGATGAACACTCAATAAACCAATGACAGTATACAATATATAAGATTGTATATAATTTCTCATTACAACTCAGAATTATGCTGCTTGTCCGTTTTATATAAAAATCCTGGGTTTGTTACACTGTTTTAACAAAACCAAGTTAGAAACAGAAATCTAACAAATAAAATGTGTCAGCAAGTCAATGTTCTGCAAACTGATGGCTGGTAATGCAAACAAACGTTTCCAACATCTTACCTAGTATGCTGAATTATAAGGTGCTTTGGACAGATCTGTAGCAAACAGCCTGAAGCAGCACAGGTTATGATAATGCATTACATGAAGTCTGTTGGTTCTGGGGTTGGGTAGTTTGGGTTGTTTGGTTGTGTTTTTTTGGGGGGTGGGGGGTGGGGTGGGGTTTGGGGGGTTGTTTGTTTGTTTTTTAAGAACAGTTTAACCATTTCAGTTGTTCCTCTTAGAGCAGCCATACAAATTTACACCTCTGTGAAGATTTCTTCACATTTTTACTTCAGTAGTTTACTGCAGGACAGTCTGTCAAATACTGTAGAAGAGGCAACTGCATTTTAGTTTTTTACTTACTTGGCACTGGCCCATCCAATGTATATATTGGTGTTGTGAGTGAAGTACAGAAAACTGGAAATGGCAAAATACATTTTCAAAAGTTAGTGAATTCTTAATACTTATTTTACAAGTTATACTATTGAGGTTCAATAGCCATGTGACTAAATACAATGGTAGTCCCCGGAAAATTCAAATTTGTCTGTAAACCCTTAAAATGAAATTGCAGCACTGGACCAATATAATTTATGTCTGTGTCTTAATCAACCCCATCAAAACCCTGAGTATTTTCAATTGCTAGAAGTAGTTTATCCCATAAATCTTCAAATGAGTCATATGGAGGCAAATCCAAGCGATTAAAGCTGAAAAATAGATGAAAACTCGTGAGTATTTTATCATTATCATTAAAGGTCATAATTTACCTAAATTAAATACTGACCATGTATGAGCTCTTGGCAGTTTTTCAGGGGTACCCCACTGTTCAACTGTAAACAACTGTGGTCCATTTGAACCTGCAGAAAACAATACATCAATTTTCATCCCATTATGAGGTTCTTCTAGAATTAGAAATTCAAATTATGAAATATTTTGGGTTTTTGTAATTCAATTCTGACATAAGTAGGAGTTATCTATATGAATCAAGTACAGTCTATACTTCGTAATGGTCACTTGTATTTTCAATTATTTCTTGCTATATCTTAATTTCAAGAGACTTTTACACCTTAAGCTTAGAAGTCTGAGACCTAAATGCATATGCATAGTAGCTGGTGTTGCAAATTTTAAGCAGAAGACAGTTTTATACTGTATAAATTTTCCATGTAAAATGTGCCAAGTTATATAACCTGGCAGAAAGTATTCAAAGTCCACCTTTACTCTACTCTGTTGTTGCACAGGTAAGTGAGAACTTTTTGAAATACGGTGTATTTCACATCTGTATGTGTACATATGCACCTGAGAGAGATTTTTTTGGCTAGTAAATGCAGCTCCGGCTACCCCTGTGCCTTCAGCAACTGTCTTACAGCACGTCATATCTGAAAGTTTCTTGGACCTCTCAACTCTTGCCAAGCGGATGCAAAGGGCATTTTGTAACTATTTTCCTAAGCTGTTGAAAGCATTTGTGTATGTATGGAGAAGACTGTGTAGTTTAAAAAAAATTTTTGAAAAAAAATCACTATCTTGTCAGAGAACAGGAGATTATATCTGATGGTGGGTGTCTTCTGACTATTCTGCAAGGAGACCATCAATACAGTTAGAGAATTATATTCCAAAGCAGATGGCTACACAAGAATGAGTAGCCTTCTGCTTCTGAAGTGGAAGATGCAAAACATGTTTCAGATTAAAGTTGAGTAATGAGAACAGGTTGATCTATGAATACAGCTAAGGTGTAAGTTTTGTGTAGAGTACCTTTAGACCTGTGACATTAATTCAGTTTTATAATGCAGACAGACACTTTCCTCTTTTTAAAGAGTTCTCCATAATGTTGGGGGTTTTGGGGTTTTGGTTTGGTTTTAACGATATTATTTTAACTAACAATTTCAATTGTGGTTTTATGGAGACATGAAAAAAGTATACACATTCGTAATAAAATTAAATTATGGTAATATATAACAATGCATGTTATAGAAGTGGATTTGGAAGAAGATGTTAGCCAACTGAAATACAGAAAAGAAAGACAATTCACCCCAAAGATGAAAAGAAAGCAGGAGAAGGAAAAAAACCTTTCACTACTAACATACACAAAAAAGCAGGAAATACCAATCAATGCACAGAAACTATACTTTGCACAAGTCTAGTGAATGAACTAGACAGATGACAGCAGACACTAAGCACTTCACCCTAAAGTCTTATCAGACAGATATGTCAGTAGTTGTGGAAATACTTTCAGCTCCTCCTCTTTACCTTCTTGCTTGGGTTACATGTTTCTTCAAAGCAGGAGGCTGGTTAGAAAAGGTAAATTGTAAGAATGCCTGGAATAAGGATTAAGCAGAGAAGCAGCTCTATGACTGACAGTGTGTTCTACCATGTGACAAGATGATAAAACTCCCTGTTAATAGCTAAGTAAGAATTAGCCTTCATTGTAGCTATCCAACTGATTAACTAGAGGTTGACAAATCACGGGTGGAGGGGAAGACAAGAAATACCAGAAAGCTACATATGTTCAGTGTCTTAGTTCTGAAACTTGGGTTGATTTGTCCCTGGACACCAAGCACTCCCTTTTTATGAGCAGGAAAGCCTCTCTGGGCCACGAGAGGGAGACCTCCCACTGGGAAGCCAGCTCTAGGTCTGCAGCCTGAAGGTGGGAAGGGAACAACCACAGGAGCAGCCTGGCAGCGGCAAAAAGCCAAGTACCAACACAAAGCACAGAAGAACCACCTACAGTTCTTCAAATACAAGCAGGTACTAGAATTGTGATTGTGATCACTACTGGGATTTAGTGTGATCATTACTGGGATGGCATGCTGGCCACAGTAAAAGAGAGATAACTGTAAGACAAAGAAACAAAGCACTGTGCAAGACAACTGCTAATTGACTTTTTCATTAATGACTGAATAGAAATACAGAAACTGGGACTTGGCCAGAAGACTGCCCAAGGATATCCTAAACCCTGGGCAGAAGAGAGCCAAGGGCTTCAACAGCTTCTTTCCCTGTATCATTCCTTAGTACTATCTCTGGTAGTGTTTTTAGACAAATAAAAATCCCGAGGCAGCAGAATTCTGATCAGGTTCCATTGCAACAAGCATGTGCTATAACTCCAACAGGAACAAGCTTCAGGTGCAAGAGCAGACACATGGTTCAAGTCCCTGAAGGCACCGTCCTTCCCACTGGAACTCAAAATTCATTCACTGATGGAATGGGAAAAATAAACGAAGTATTTATGATGAAAATGAAGAGAAGGAGAAATGTGGACACACGGTGGGTGGTATTTGTTCACAATTCTAGTGTTTTATAAACAAATTAGTGTCTTGTTTACAAAGAAGGGAATGTTTATTCAAATACACAGGTTCGGCTATTTGGTCATTTGCATAGGTTCTCAGCACTTTTAGCCTTAATAAAGTAGTCTAGCAGAAAACATAATAGCCGATGGCAGCTGAAAACAGACTTCCCATAAGCAAAACACCCCCACCCTTTGTGGGCTGTTCTATCTGCTTGCCTGCACTCTTTCCACAGTGGGTTTTCTGGCTTTGGTATTGAAGTCTGCTCCCACTCCCCGCTGCCATCTGCTTGTTTCAGTCTCTGCACTGTAGGTTCACTAGTTCTCTTTTGGCATTATGTTAACTAATGTCATTTCAGTGGTCCTCTCTAGAGTATATACAGATACAATTGTTTGTAAGGATAACTGTGGCTTGTGAGCAGATAAAAACAGTTGGGAACTTACAAGAATCTGAAGTTAACTGCTGATGCCAGCATGTCTTTGTAATAAGATCTTAGATAACAGAACTTTCTTCAAACTCAATCATGTGTTAAACAGGGATTTTTGGAGCTCTCTAGAACTTTAAAATCCACATTCATTTGAGAAGTCCTATACATTAAAAAACTTCTAAACCAGAATTAAAACCAAGTATTTATAGAACACGGGAAACGTGTGATCTAAGTGACTCTTCTCTGACTTTGCTTCTTGTAACTGCCAGTATATATTCATTTTAAAGCAAAATGTGAAATAACGTGCCTATGTTTTAAGTCAAATATCATGACAATGTCAGTATCATGTTCTATGCTACTTAACTGTGAACATAATCATAAGTACTCACCATACAGCTCAGAAAAGCCATTCATAGGTACACGTGACGTGCCAGTAACAAATTGAAGCAATCTTATTCTCTTTTCAGAGTCCATCGTTAAGACTGCCTATGTATGATAATGATCACGATTAAAGATTTAGTTTTAAATTAAGGTTTTAAGCTAGCAGATTTATGCAACATAGTTTCTATCTCTAAATAATTATCCTTTATATGTGTGTGTGTGTGTGTGTGTATGTGCATCTTTTTTTTAAGTGACACACATAGTCTACTTCTCTGCCTATTGCTAAAACCTATGAAATCAACAGTTTTTTAATGGCACTGTAACAAGAGTACCATTACTGGCTTGGCAGGCTGTTAAAATACTTCCCTTGAAGATTTGGCCCATACTTTTTTGAAGTTTCCTGATGTTATGAACTAGCAGCCAAATTCCTGTAGTTTATTAAACAGAAGAGTTTAACACCTATTTAGTGTAACCATGCCAGAAAAAGCTACACAGAAATATTTTTAACCCTGGTTGGACATGGATTCTTTTGTAAAAGCAAGTATCAGCAGTGTATTTACATTCTTACCATGTCTCATCTTCAGTTTTCTTACTATCTTTCTGAGGAGTTTCAAATATTTACCTACCTATTGATGAATCACATGACAAACTAGCATAGCTGAAAAGCAGCAGCTTTCAAACAGTTTTTAAGTAAAAAAACCAGAACTTCACAATACCTTCCAGAACCACTGTATTACTTGATGGTTTATGTTGTAGCCATTTTTGTATTTTGTATGTAGTTTCCAATCAGCTACATCCACATCTCCCAGTCCACACATTAATAACTACACAGATAAAAAAAAAAAAAAAAAAACAAACAAAAAAACCACCCAAAGTTTAAGTCAGTGACATTAAGTTTCAACATAATTTGTTTTCTTTTCCATGATACACTTACCTCTAGCTCATTTTCATCAAAAATTTTAATCAGATCCTGTGGTATTAGTTCAAAAAAGCCCTAAAAAGATGAGGAAGGTCTTCAAAAATCAAGTTAACATTATTTAAGGGTTTTGATTCACTGAGAACAATATTTAGATGCTTTAGCAAACAGAGCCAAAGCAATACTTCAAATACAGATGTTTGGACACCAGCAGTCCCCAGTCTGGTTACAGTACTTTTAATTCTGACTTATCTTACATCTTTACTGTGCTACACTGAATGGTGAATATACAAGTCTGAATATTATATATGTAATATTTATACAAATAAGGATAAACCAGCTAATTTAGTTTAATTCTGTTAGTTTGGTTTAATTTTCGTTTCTGCAGAGTTCATTAAATACCCTGCACTACAGCTAAAGCTGTCAGCCAGGACTGAGAAATAAGCAAATCTTTCAATATGAATCAAAAACCCCAGTAAAAACATACCAAAAGATTTTAAAGTCTGAAATAATTCAAAACTGACACTACAAACAGTATTGCTGCCCTTTTTTATACCTGTAACAACAGGTATAAACAACAGGAAGACCTGGGTGGTCTTCAGGATGTCCAAAAAAAAAAGCTTGTTTTAAGATTATATGCAAGAAATTCTTAGAAGAATTTATTTTGTAATTAAAACTATACCTCTTTAAAGGCTGCCATTTGTTTTTGTACTCTGCTCACAAATCTCCACTGAATTACAAGACTGCAAAAAACCAAACAAAACCAAAAACATTTAAAAGAACAGCAATTTATATAAAAACCAACAACTTCCTTTTGTTAATACAACACACAGCTCCTATTACTAGAGGAGCAATCCAGTGATATACATTGCATATAGTGACCACTACTTACTGAATGTAGTCTCTCTTGTTCTTGTTGGTGACAACTATTTCTGATCCACCACTTTTTAGTTCATGTTGATGGGTCTAAATGCAATACACAGAAGTAGTCTTAAAAGAGATGTGCAACACAATTCATGTTAATATTAGGTAATTTAGTTAACTCTGGAAGACTGCAGAATTTGAAAACTATGAGAAATAGAACCAGTTTCACAGGTCACCTGAACAAACAGGATTTGGTTGATTGCTTTAAAAAACTATATTATTCAGGGACTTCAGATTGCAATGGGGCAACCTCCATTTTTTCTGATCTGCTACAGTAAA